>NC_140190.1:21374779-21567823 GCF_965226575.1 Pagrus pagrus
TCTCCTTTTGTTTGGCGGGAGCTGAAGGCGGAAGAGGCCAACTCAGTTCAAGCTAGTTCCCTGAAAATCAGAAGTAGGCGTTTGTGTGAGGGGAGGACCTATATTGGGTACATAGATTGTATAAATTGAGTGCGTTTGTTTGCAAAATGTGTGGCTGGGCTGTCCTTGAGGCCCTCTGATCCCTGTGGCCACTGCATTCACGTCTCAATTCTGGCCCTCCAGCCATCAGTTAAAAATAAACAGTCATAAGAATAATAATTAAAACATTTACACTACTCAAAATTAGCCGGGGATATGAAAAAAGTCAAATTAAATGTGTTACAAAAATATTCACAAAACAATAAAAACTCAGATATGTCACAGAATAAACGATCAGGTGAATATCCCAATATCTCTAATTATTTTTGAGTAGTGTAGGCCTAGGCTAGGTTTTGACAAGCACAAATTATTTCCTAAAACCTACATCTGTCTGTAACACAATTGACCTTTAAGTGATGCCATTTTCATGCAGAATAGTTACTTTACTAACAAGTTCTGCCAAGAACAACATAAGGAAACCTGTGACAGAAGTATATTTTTGACTGAGTTATATGTTGTGTTCTGGAAAACGGAAGTCTGAGGCCTATTCAGGGTTCCTGATTTTCTTGAGTTTTACCCATTAGTACCTGACTCTGTTGTCTCATTCTTAAAAGATTAAAATCACACAGTCAGGTTTCTCCTCTTTTCTATGTTCTTCATCTCTGTTCTTCATTTAGTCTCTCCCACACAGTTACAGTAGCTGTCAGTTCAGATGCAGCGAAAGGACGGGAAGAGGAGAGAGTAGCCAAAATTCAAATTCAAATTCAAATTCAATTCAAAGTGTTTAATGTCATATACACAGTCAGGAAACATGTTTGCCTGTACAATAATAATAATAATAATAATAATAATAATAATAATAAAACAGTGCAAATGTGAGCCATGCAATTATGCATGTGCAATTTGAAAATGTAAACAAATGTAAGCAGTCGGGACAGTTATATGAGGTAGACGTGATTGTAAACTCCTATCAGCTGTTTAGGAGTCTGATAGCAGTAGGAAAGAAAGAGTTCTTTAGTCTGGTGGTCTTGGATTTAACACTTCTGTACCTCCGGCCTGAGGTTAGAAGCGTGAACAGTACGTGCTGGGGATAACCACTTGACTAAGGGTACAATTACTGAAAAAATCACTTGAGTGGTGAGTAACTTAAAAAATACAAGAAAAACACTGACAAAATACTGTCTTATCCCCAAGTTGTTTATTTGATGTGAATTGAATTATTTCAACCAGAAGTGAGAAAGAGGTGAACATACATGTGTATTTATTTGTGATGAAATGACAAATCAAGTACACCAATAAGTAATGATTTTTTGACCACCTGCCTATTAACATAATGTCAATGAATACACACAATAACAGTAGTACTGCAGGCAGATACCAAAGGATTGACCAGATGTTTTCAACTTCTGATTAGAAAGTTTTCAGCACTGTTTTTTAGGCTATATTAAGAAAAGGCCTTTTTTTTAAAAAATGTTTAAAGGAAATTATTCCTGAGGTCCGGACCTTGGTGACCTTATTGCTGGTTAAGGACAAGGGCCTATCTGTATTAAAGTGTATTAAAGAAGTTTAAAAAACCACAATGTGTGGCTGCTACAAAGTATTACAAAGTACACATCCCCTGTGACATCTCATTCATACAAACAGACTAAGATATTAATGTTGTATAGGCAAAGGGAAACAAAGGGTTTAAGGACTGTGATGTTCCCAAGTTCTAAAATATGAATTAATTTTATTTCTAATGCACATTAAGTTTACAACTTCAAAAATACTAAAGCAGGAAGCAGCAGATCACCATGGAAATTTAGTTACAAAAGGAGAACAAAACAACCAAGATGACAATGATGTGAAGAGAAAAGGAACAGGCACCAACACCTTTGAAACAAGTAGCAGCATTAACTGAATGATATATCACAAGGAAACGGTGCCCAGACTGCAATGTTTCTCCTCCTCTAGGCTTTAATGTGGCATTTAGCACAATCATAACGGTTTGGTCTGACCATCTGTTTAACATATTCATTCGTGGGACACGCCCTACTACACAACCTCAGCCATAAAGGAGAAGCGGCCTTTTTGTATCACTTTCACTGCCAGTTCAGCGCAGAAACAAGACAGTGACTCAGTGACTTGTATACTTCTGAGATGATCATTGATAATCAGCAATCAAAGCTGCCATCAAGAATATTTTAAGACCCTTTTCCAGCTCCACAAGGACGAACTTTCATATTCAATTGTGCATAATAGTTGATCGGTGAGCGAACATATATAAGACTTATTCAGGTGAGGTCTGTGAGCTCAGAGGTGTCCTGGAAAAAATAGGAAAAATTCTTTCCTAGTTCATTTTGTTGCTTGAATTAATATGATTAGAGTGTATACAGGATGAGCTGTTTTAATCGTGGTTTTGATTGACATTGACGGTAACATTATAATTTTCCATGAAGCCAACTTACAAATCCTCTTCCTATATGGATCAACAGAAGCTATATGGACTGATGTTTGTGTACTTCTAGGTGAAAACCTGCTCCCTGGACTGACAGGCAGAGGAAATGAAGGAATAATGATCTCCCCTTCCTCAAGAATCCCCTAACTAAGGCACTTCCCTTTTCATTGGACCTGCTCAGTATGAGACGGCAGCTGTACCTCCCAGGGGTGAATGTGTGTAACTTTATGAATGTGTAGCAGAGTGCTACTACAAAAAGAGTGTGCATGTTGAGAAAATCCTTCCCAGCATGAACATTAAAAGAGAAAAAAAACACTGAGTGTGGCCTAGGAGCTGTATGGTGTCTCTGGTGTGGTGGGTCCTGGACAGAGCTGCCTGGCAGGGACTGAACAGCATTCAGAGCTCAGGGAGGATGACAGGAAATGGACTCGACAGGCCAAGTCGTCCAGGAAATCCTTTTGTAGCTTTGTTATTGCCTGAGAGAGCACAACGGGCAGCGACTGCACACTGAGAAGGATGGAGTCCAGTTTGTCTTCCAGAGCGACGATCCTCCTGTCCAGCTCCTCGCTGCGATGCTGCAGCTCCGACACCAGGTCATACATCATGTTCTGAGTCTGGAAAGCAACAGGGAGGACAGTTCACACATCTGGGGTCCTTTTGAGGAGACATCAGGGTCGGCGTGGTTGGGGACCTCACTCCCCAATATCACATATTTTTAAACACAGATTATAAACACAGAAAAGTTGCAATCATCTAATCGACCCTGGTGGAAAAATGCAATCTATCTGAGAAAAAGAAAGCTTAGGTAAAAAAGGTATGAGTTGTCAAAGCACTGGCATATTAGAAAAATAACAGACAAGACACAAATTTAGTTAGGGTAAAATGTAAACCCCATAATCTTCATAATATGGTGTATTTACAGTGGTAAAACTGTGGGCCCTCAGTGAGTCCATCCATATATAAAATGAAGTGTAAGACCTCATACATATGGAGGACTTAAACTGTCAGAATCAAAAATAAAACAATAAATTAAAGGTCCAATTACTAAATTAATATGCCATTAAATACACCAGACATATAAGATTATTAATTCATTAATTCTTACATTTACTTTTATTACTATTGATGTATTTAATGGCATATTAATGTATTTCTCAGGCTATTTTATTTATTTTTGATGTTGACTGTTTCATTGCTCCATATGTATGAGGTCTTCACTTCATTTCCTGTATGGAATAGACTCATGGAAGGCCCATAAGTGTAATTACTGTAAACACACAATATTATGAAGAACTCAACTGAAAGGGGGTTCACATATTACACTATCAAATACACACAGTTTAATCGTTTGATTACACGTTTTGTTTTGTTTTTTACAACATTTTATAAATTCTCAAGAGAAGAACACATAATTTATGAAAATGCAAATCTGCCAGATCACAGGATGTCTCCTACTTAAAGTACTTGAGGCTTCAAGTTTCCACATCACACTTGTATGCGCTGCTAATTGGACCATGATTGACTTCCAAATGACTTGTGATGTAACAAAAACCTGCTCGTACGTTCACGTGTTAAACTCAGGCTCAGGGGGAGCGCAGAGACACGTTCTACCTTCAGCAGATGAATGTGTGAAACTCTGCTAAATACATAATTTCACAGTGAATGTAAAACATTCAAGTGAGGTTAACAATAAGCAAAAACACTTGTGCTTCGACATCTTTTGTGAATGACACCTCATATACAAACCTTGGCAACGTCAGCAACTGTATTGGCCTGATCAGTCAGTTTTCTTTGCTCCAGTTTGACTGCTCGCAGTCTAAAATTGAAAATCAGAGCCAGAGTCACTTTTGTGCAAAGTGAAATAAATGCAGAGTACGGTTTGTGCTGACAACCACTGAAGTCATAACCTACATAGATAAACATGTCAACAAACTGTATCTATCTGTCATTATTATTGTCAACATTGATAATGAAATGTGAATGAGCTTCCTGTTTGTCTTAACGCTGCACTCCCTGGCGATGACATATTCATACCTACTGGTGAATGGCTTGCAGGAATTTACGCTGATGATGGCGTACCCTGGCACGATCAACCTTCTTGACCAGCTTGGTGTTTTTGTAGATGAGCCATGTCTCCCTCAACACATTGGCCGCAGTGTTTTTAATCTGAGGAGGACAGATCACCGAGCAGATGAAACTGCACAATAGGATTGTGACAGATCATGTTTGTTTCATGTCATATTTGTTTTTTTTTATTTTTCTGGTATGCAGCACAACAGATTTAATATTTACTGTTAACGTATGTATGAAAAAGTAAAATAAATGTGTGTGTGTGAGTGAAAAAGGACCTTCTTGTAGATCTGAGTATCCATCATGAAGTTATGGACGTGCTTCTCAGCTCTGGTGAGTTCTGACTTCCTCGCAACAACAGCGACAACTAAGGCTGTACAGCCCGCTCCCTGAGGAGGAGAGCACATTGCAACCATTAATATCATCTACTGTATATGTATCACCCATTCTAGTATTTAAGTGACATTGTTATAGAAGTAAAACTCCCAAGCTGAACTCAGAGGAACTTTTGCCTGGTTGTGAAACAGTTTGTCTTTAATACTGATGCCTCCATACAATCTACATAAAAACACGGATAAGTTAAGTTGTGGTGAATTTCCATTGTTGGGATGATTGTGAATTTGTGATAATTGTGATACACTGGATTCACTGGCGTACAGTCCTATATAGATTTCCAGATTATTTTGAATTATCACAAGGGTGGAGCCTACATCTTTTCAGTTAAATTGGATGTGTGTAAATGTATTCAACACCTCCAGTTTGCACTCCTATCTCTGCACAATATTCTGTCTTAACAAAATGTAAGTATGTTTCGATGATTATTGGGATAATATCGTGAATTGCAAGTACTTCGGCCTGGATGATTGGAAGTGAATTGTTTTAATATCGTCCCACGTCTACGTGGTACAGCATTAAAAGTTTGTTCCTTGTAGAAGCTTAAATGATATTCCATGCAACTACAATAATCATGAATTATAAAGAGGTGTTAGGTAAAAATATATCGTCTTCTGCTGTGGTAAATACACTGCAACATTCAAATGTTTCATTTGATCTTCATATCATTTGCATCATTATTTATAAAAATTATTTGAGTTTATTCACAAATAACAAATTATGTTTATTCTAAATTTAAGGCCGAAGTTTGTACTGCAATCTCACCATGATTCCTGTAAGCAGGCACACCCCCTTGCCACAGTAGGTGTGAGGGACCATGTCGCCGTAGCCAATGGACAGAAAGGTGATGGAGATCAGCCACATTGCTCCAAGAAAGGTACTGGTCACCTCCTGTGCATCATGATACCTGGAGAGAAATGACACCAGGCTGTAACAGCAGGTGATGCAAGTCCTATACACTACAATATCACTGATTTGTCTTTCTCAAAATGATATCCACCATATGAATATCAGGGGAAATACACAAACCTGTTCTACTGAAGCAATGCAGCTGGTTACTAACGTAAGAGAAGGTAAGAAGTTTAGAAGTTATAAGCTGATACCTCTCACAAACGCGCACTGTCCACGCTGCGATGATCCAACAGGACACACTGAAGACCAGCAGGACTGTGCCAGGGCAGATGGTCATCAGAGTCTTCATCACAAAACGGGTGTCAAAGCTGATCTTGTTGAGTGCCCCGATGCTGCGGGAGGAAGCGTCCGTGAACAGCTTGCTGTGGAGCAGCATGACCCGGCCAATCAGGTAGAGGCGCATGAACATGGGCACAGAGAGGATGATGTCGACATCAGCGTCCGCTACTGATGCCGTGTAGCTGAAGGCCAGTCGAGCAGTCCACGTGAAGACGTACTGGCCTGGGATCGGATGGATGGCACAGATGAGGAGCTCCAACACGACAAAGAGGATCCGCTCAAGGGTCATAGCTATCCTCCAATCATCTGCTCCGTTGTCCACCATGAAGAGCTGCAGAAAGAAGAGAAGATTTAAGGATGATGACCCAACTGACCTCCAAAGAAGAACAGAGAAAAATTAATTAATATAGTTTTTTGGACTATATATTTTTGTATTTTAAGGTTTCATTGATGCATTAATAGTCATGTTTTTCTTTAACTCATATATGAGTTATGAAGCTTTTCATTTTAATTAAAAGAGTATTTAGCCTGTATCAAAACAATAATCAGACAACAGATTATCCACTTTTGTGCCCAAAATCAGATGAACCACATAGCTGACTTGGCCAATAAAAACAATAGGGTTTACCAGAGGAACTAAAGACTGTATGTTTTAAGTTCTCTTGATTCATCCACATACCTGAATCTCCCTTGCATGGTACAACACAATGAGTCCAAGAAGAACAGCAGTAGAGAGGCTGATCAGGCCTTTTAGTACATATGAATATATGGATTCCTGTAGGACAAAGACAACAAAAAACAAAATGGGTCAGCATCATATAATCTTACACGGTCCAAGATTAAATTTATTAACAATATCACTGAAAATGGACACTTAATACTTGTCTTTCTGGGGAAATATCCAGGCACCTGGCAAAAAAAATGCCATTTTGTGACCTCAAAATACCCCACTTTGTGCATATTAAATATTCAAAAACAAGTGCTTAGGTGAAAATAAACAGACTATTCAAAGAGCAGAATGCAAAAACTACATAAACTTGCTTAATTTTAAAGTTTAGGGCTTTAAAAACTGTAATAAACTGTATAGTACTGGATTCAAAATCTCATTTCCTCCATGATGCATCAATCATCCAGAGGCTGGCATGTAAGTGGCTCAGGAGAGGGGAGAAAGCGTGTGTTTATGCTGTTTTTAAATGTGGATGAACTGCTAAGAAGAGGGAAAATGACTCCTTTCTCATTGCCAGCAGAAAGATTTGCCATTTTCTTTATTGTTTTTTTGGTGTGTTACAGAAGCGCCGCAAAAACAGGGAACGGTAGAAAGCAGAATGGAGGCCAGTGAAAATGTTACAGTTGTTGCTTTTTTTTAACACCTTTTACTTCAGTCTCTCTTTCAAAATCAACACAAACTGAACAATATGCGAGCACTGCTGCTTTATGGCCTCCAACATCTGGAGTGATAGCATTGTGCTGGAAAAGGGTGACCATTATAAATGTGTCCACATGGGTGTTGTGTTTCCATCACTGTCGACCAGCGCAGGAGCCAAAACCCCAAAACCTGGAAATGAATGCCGACCTGAATCAATGTACCTAATCTGACTGAAGACAAAGGCCAGTTGTTGTGAGTAGGTCTTTTTGTCCAGAGTGAAAGGGGCAAGGGATGAGAACCTGACATACCTGTTTCAAAACGCTCTACAGTATGACACATTTTCTACTCATTTGTGTTTACTTTATGAATAAAGTGAGTCTACAGAGTAGACAGTACAGTACCTTGCTGTAATATCCCCTCGACAGCTCCGTCTCGATCACCATCACGATGATGCCAAACATCCCACAGACCAACGCATAGTCGCTCAACTGTTTCCGCTTCCCAAAGAGAGCTTTCCTCTGACCCAGCCGGTAGCTAATGTCCTTGCTCTTCTTCTGTGGTACGGTGCCTTCCTCCCGGGTCAGGTGCTCACTATTGGCCTTGCTGGAATCTTCTCTGATCACTTTGGAGAAGGCGTCCTCCAGGATGGCGCTGTGAAGAAGCTGAAGAGGCTGCTGGCCTGAGTGGACATCTGCGAGACTGGACCTGGAAGTGCCGTGGCCGCTCAGAGATCGCAATGCGTCCCCGTTAATGTCACCGGTTTCAAAGGTGTCAGGAGGTAGAGGAGTGGGTTTAGATCCACTGAGGTGCTGAGAGTTTGTCTGCAAAAGAAAGTAAGATGGTCAGTCAGTACAGGAGATGAAATTAAGCAGACAAAACACTGACTGCTTGCAATCAGGGACTGAACTATCTTTTTAAGGCAGATATTGACAAACTTTCCCAGCATTACCTTAAGATTTATATAAAGTTGTCAGGAAAAATTCACTTACCTGACATTGTCGCTGTCTAGCTCTCTCCTCCACTAAATCCTGGTTGTCCAAAGAGCTATACTGGCTGATGGAGAAGGACTGGACACTTTTGTTACTGGCTGGAGTAGACGACCTCTTCACCCTCGGAGCGCTGGTTAAAGGTTTGTAAGGGAGGTGACGGCACTTGAGGACAATGGAGGGATCTTCAGATGACTTGCAGGTTTGATCGTCGCTCATCGAGCAGTTGGAGTCATGCTTTTGACATTGCTGAACCAGCAGTGGCTCTTTACCAAAAAGCTCTCTCCAGTTGAGGTCTGCTGGGACAGCAGGCTGAGGAAGATGTTTTGGATTTGTGTCAGCACGCCCGATGGAGTTCAGAGGGATGTTGAATAAAGTTGCTTGGCCACCGTCTTTAAGTTTAGAATGATCGCAAGGCTGTGATGGCTCCTTCCGACCGTCTTGGTCACTGCACTGGAGCATGAAATTTTCCTGCAGATGGTTTGTCGCAGGTTTCAAAAGATCCCTTTGGTTTGTTTGTTGCGGTAAAACCTGGCAGGTTGTTGGAGCTTGGGTGCTTTGGGAGAAAAGATGGGTGTGTGGTGAAGATGAAAGGCTTCTCTTGTTTGAAGCTCTGGAGAGGCAGTCTTGGACTGTGTCCTGTTTGGAGTGTGGATGAAAACTCGTAGCGTCTGGATGTTGGTGTGCATCAGGACAAGAACAGCCACATCTGTCACTGTGGTTTGGATGTCCCACACTGGCCCCTGCTCTCTCTGCTGAGGGCGAATCATCTCCTACACTGCTAACCTGGCCGCAAAGCAGCAGCCAGTCCTGGTCACTCAGCTGTGACAAAGTTAGATTTCGGGTTTTCAGTGGCGACATCTGGCCTGAAACTCTTTGTGGACTGATTCCATTTGACCTTTCGTGGGGCGAAGACGAAGCACAGCACAGACTCGTCTCCTGCAGGGAAGACGATGCTTCCACAGAGGAACCAGAGAATCGGTCGTGTACCCCCTCAGGAGATTTTGTCAGACGTGACGGACCTCCTGAGGTGCAATGCTCGTGGTCTCCATCGTGGAAGACTTCACCCGTTGAGTCAAGGCGACGCGTTGCATTGGTGGGTTTAACTAAAATCAACCTCATGGCATCACTGCAGAGCTGAAATTAGATCACATACGCAGATCATTCATCACTCTTAAAGCTAGGGAGGGCCATTCTGGAGACAGGTAGTTGATTGAATCTCATTCACAAGTCGTTAAATACCGACATTTTGCAACCCAAAGCGTCAGTATTTGACGACTTGGGAATGAGTCACTTCAATCAACTACGTTTCTCCAGAATTGCCCTCCCGACCTTTGACTGTGAAGAAAGATGGAAAACTATAACGAGCAGGATGACATAAAATAAAGATTAGTAACCTTTTTATAACCATCATTAATAAATGTTAAATTCATAGCTAATTAAACTTTAGTTAATAGTTATTTCACTGTTAACAAACAATGAAATGCTATAGAACTATTCATGAAGCAATTGTAAAAGTTTATGAACATCAGCTGCAGCTTTAAAATGGCCATCCACATGTTTGATTCACAGTATTTATAAATCATTTACAAAGTATTATGAACATCAGTTACAACTTCACAATACATAATTGTTTAATGAATGGTTTATAAAGCATTTCATTTGTGGCAGCTGAAGAGGCAGAGCTGGTCATCCAGTAATCGGAAGGTCGCTGGTTCGATTCCCCGGCTCCCCCGGCTGCATGTCGAAGTATCAGCATATGGATGGTAATGCAACATAAGAAACTTGTATTATTTTGCTTTAGAAATAAATATTGTTAAACTTTGACGGGGCTTTTTAATTTTTGATTTTGTCTGTCTTCAGCCTCAATAATGACCTTTGTTTGATGTGAATCGTTCAGGAAAAACAGTAAACATAACAGTCGGTTATAATTTGACTAGTAATACACTCCTGTGCTTACATGTGGTCTGTTTATTCAGCTAAAGCAATGATTTGTTAATTCTCAATCTGTGTGTTCAGCTGGTTTTGAATGTGAAACACTCTGTCAGAAGCAGATGTGACCACCCTCCTCTCATGGCTCGGTGATGTATACTGATCGTTTTGGAGAAAAGCAATTCATAATTTAGAATCATTGATTGTTATTGTGCTAAAGATTTAAATTGCAGGTTTAAGGAGTAGATGTTATTTGGAGTCGTTTACTATTTTATCATTTTTACTGTGACAAAGCACAAACAGTGATCATCTTTCAACCACCAAAAAAGAAAAGTTCTGATTTATCCTTTTATTTCATAACAAATGTCATCCTGATACAACGTATAAGAGGACTGATAAGTGTACTATATGTTTAATTTCTAAAGCTCAGCTCAAAAAAACGAGTACATTGCCAGACTGCAAATAAAGATTTAGCAAATGGTGCTGAAGTGTGCCCTGTCAAATTAACTCATATAAACACTCAAAAGGTAACAGTATGAGAACTAATAAATAATCTTAACTGGCTTTACAACTTAGTTTTGTTAGTTTTTTGAGTGTGAATCACTTTATAAGAGTGCAAACCTAATCAATCCAACTGGCGGTTGTCCTATTTGGAAATGTAATCCTTCAGCTGCAATCTAACATCTATGTTTTTAACTTTCTCCTTAATAAATAAAAATAACATATAAACAAATCCTCACCACTACTGGTGATCCTTACCTTATTCTTCCATATGTTATTTTCGTCCAAACTTGAAAAGGCAGGTCGCTCCCGCTCTGCAGATCAGAAGTGTTTAGATGAAGAGGAGCAGCCTGAGTGGGTGTTGGACAGCGGCTTGCCTCCTCCCAGTACCGACACTTGATAAAGGAGCTTTGGAGACGCTTTCCTTTGAAAGTAATGATTAGAATTCAACATGAAGAAAGAAATGGGCAGCAGCAGCTGGCCTGGTAAAGGGTTGCCATGCAAATGGACAGGGAGTGGGAGGGTGCAGTGACAGGTTTAAATGCAGAAGAACAAAAAACCTGTAACATCAGACCAGAGTTTTAAGGCAGAACATCACACGCACAAGCTCAAAGAAATCTCAATAAATTGGGAATGGTCTGATTGGTTGCTAGGGGAAAGAAAAGGGACTGGTTTTGTACAATGCAAAAAAACTTGTCATTGAACCTCTGCAGTTCAAAGGCCTTCGCACAGTCTCTTATCTCCTCCGCCGCAACAGCCTGACTGGACAAAGGTGGCCTTTTAAAATCTGGTTCTGAATGAATAAAGCCAGTGAGTGCAAAGCCTCCTCAGATGTGTCTGAGATGAAGCAACGAATGTAACGAGAATAACTTAAAATAATAATAACAAGCAATAATTCTATTTAAAAAACTATTGATTTTTAAAATATACGATGAAGTCCATCATCTCAGATGTACAAAATCTGCATTCCGTCATTGACGCCTTTCAGCGTGAAGTATATACATAAAAATATAAACTTATTTCCAGAAGCATAATTGCTTTTCTTGATTATCATCCAAAAAAAGGGGGCTGCAAGTTCCATTTATTTTTATTATCGATGAATCAGTCATTCATTTTCTTGATTAACTGGTTGTTTGATGCATGAATTGTCAGAAAATTGTGAAAAATATTAATTGATGACTTCCTCAAATGTCTGGTTTTGTCCACAACCCAAAGATTTTCAGTTTACTGTCATAGAGGACAAAAGGAAACCAGGAAATGTCCATTTTAGAAGCTGAAATCAGATAATTTTTTTCCCAAAAATGACTTAGAACAATTAATCAATTAATAGTTGGCAATCGACTAATCGTAGCAGCAATTTTTTACATTTACTGAGCATTTAAAACTTATAAATGGCTACACTCCGCAGTTTTTTCCTGTAATTTTCACGCTGCTGGAGGAGCCTTGTTTTGTTAAACCCCATTTCCTTTATAACACCAGTTTAATTTAATTGTGGTCTCATTGTATATAAATATTTCTTACATTTAGGCTGCTAAAGCTCAGTTTTTACTCCTGCTTTCTGTCCCTCTCACTGGCAGACAAACCTACAAAGCCTGCAGCTTGCTGCCTCAGCAGCTCAGTATATAAATGTTGCTGTGCTGGAGAAAACCTTTGTGACCAATGGCAGCACTGGACACCATTGCTGGCCTTATAAATGAATGCAAACTAATTCAGAAGCAACAAGTACAACCATGTTTGTGTTGAGCTCATACAGAAATAATTCTGGAACTGTTGGATTGGATGGCAAAAGCAAACAGGAAGTATGTACCTATTTTGTTGTTGTAGTTAACTGGATTGAAGTTGTTTTGTTTTTGCTACTGGAGACATTTCTCAGAGAGCAGTGTACGACCCGGTTCTGCACTTTATATTACTTATTATAAAAACAGGCTTGTGACTAAAAGGAAAGTTCCATCCACGCACACCACAGCACTAACACAGCTCTGAGTGTCCTCTGTTTTCAGTTGGTCACCATCCATCCACTCTCATTTCACCAATAAATTTGTGCAGATAATGGGACCTTGAAGTCTGCTGGAGCAGATAAGGGAGGCCAAAGGCAGCCACAGTTTGGAGATGTTTACAAAATAACAAAACAAACAGTCAATTTGTTGTGTAAGCCTGATCAGGGCTGTATGCTAAAAAAAAACTTTTGTCACTAATAATGAATTGAAGAGCATCTGTCAGCCTTTAAAAACAGCTAAACTTCTCTATTTTCTGCAGTAGAGTTATCAGGCCACGAAGTGACAGTTTCTTTTATTGGGTAAAGTTGATAAAACTCTGCTTGGAACGACGCCTTAAAATATTGGAAGGAAAGTATCAACTAACTTTATCTTGTGAAAATACTTGAGGTTATGAGACAACAGCCCTAACCGGCAGCCAAGACTGTCACATTTTACATTTGCTGCATTTAACAGACTCTCTTCTGGAGCATCTTGGGTCCTTGTTTACTAGCTGACAGACACGATGACAGGAAAACTATCTTAGTAGAAACAAAGTGCACATTTTCACGCTGTTAATTCACTGTGGTTTTACGTTCAATGTCAAACCGTTTTACTATTTAAGCAAACAAACATCAGGCATTTCAAGCTAGTTGACTTGCCAAAGTAACAAAAAGGACAGAAAAAAATAACAATTTCAAGCAACTACTTTAAATTTACCACGATTTTTGTTGATGGTAGTGAGAATGTTTTTACTTAAACTTTTTGCATTAATGAGAAGTAAATGTTTAACTCTGTAATGTAATACTTGGAGTAAGGATCGTACAGCAGCAGCACCTGGCAAAAATGTTGACTTCAGTGTGTGTGAGTTGATTTATGTGCCTTCATACAACAAGGGAAAAGCAACAAGAGATGTTGATGATCGAGTGGTGAACTTTAATAAGTTACTCTCAAAACATCTGCTCTCCCACCTCCCCAGAAGTGCTAGAGAAAAAAAAATCAAATTTAATTAAACTTATTAGATGCTTAATTTCTTATTAGAGGCCACGTGCACAGACATGATGATCAGTTGTGACCTTGATAAGGGAAAATCAGCTTCTCCTTTCTAGTGAGTGAACCAACAAAGCTAAGTCCTCTGGACCTGGAGAGATTGTTTCTGGGCGGCTCTCATCAGTAACGCTCATTTTTAGATGAAATTATTCAATTTTTCAATGGAAGTCTCCAATGTGCATAGGCAGACAGTTTTCAGATGGAGCTATGGGGGGAAACAGTGCATTCATTTTGTGTTGTAGGTGGCAAAGCGTTGGTTCAGGGGGTTCTCTGGCGACTTCATCCACTCTTTCTTCAGCAGTTGCTTCAGTTGAGACAACCTCATGTTGGGGTTCTCCTTTTTTAGGCGAGGCATGTTGGCCTCCTCATAGGTAGCAAACGCTGCTTTCATCCTCCGCTCTGGGTGATGATCCAAGTCCTCAGGTCCAGTGCTGGAGACAGGAAAAGAGGATGTATCGTTGGATTGTTAATATTCACATGTTTTGTAAGCCTAAGAAACTTAAACTAAACCCAACATCAGAGTAATATCAAGGTAAATCAGATTTCACACACAGTATGAATGGCCAACCAATCAGTACCTGAGCACAGCGATGGCGTCTTCTATTGTTCTGGCTTCCACGGTTCCTTCATCAGGGATGATTCTGTTCACATTCTCCTCCAGGGGAATCTCCAGGTGGCTCTTTTCTGTGGGAACACATTTTGCAGGAAAGATGACAAAGGAGGTGCCATGGGAAAGAACATTTGCTGATCTGAACCCCAAACACACAACATCAGATTGTTTCTTATTCTAACCCAAGTATTTTGCCCTCATTAACAACCTCAACTTTACCTTTCGGCTTTATTTCCTCATCCTCCTGCTTCAGCTGCTCATTCTGAAGAAGCTCCTCAATCTGGGCACGAGTCACTTTTCCAGGTCCAGCCTCCTTCTGGGCTCTGCCTTTTATCCTGGCAGATTCCTCATCCAGAAGTCGCTGGTTTTCCTTCTTCCTCTCCAGGAGCTCGAGCCTCTTCTTCTCCTTGTCGTCCTGCAATGACAGAAAGCGTTTCTCATCAGACTTTTGTACTTCTAAATCTGTAAAATCTGCTGTTTTACAGTAGTTTGGCTATTACATGTATCATGGCATATGCAATCTTTCACCATTTAACAAGCTTTGCTAATTTGCCCCTGACATCACTGCAGTAAATACACAAGGTTAAAAAAAGAAATGCTGAAATGTATCACATGTTAAATACTCTGTAATAAGACTGTCACCTGTAGTCATTGGACTTCTGCGGGTAAATAGTAAGTTGTGAAGTTAGGCCGAGCTGGTATTTCTAATATTCTGTCCCTCTCATGTATACAAATGGCGTGGCAAAAATATTAGACACACCACTAAATATAACGCATCATTGCAAAGTATACCTCAATTATAAACATGTC
Source organism: Pagrus pagrus (assembly GCF_965226575.1). Taxonomy (NCBI): domain Eukaryota; kingdom Metazoa; phylum Chordata; class Actinopteri; order Spariformes; family Sparidae; genus Pagrus; species Pagrus pagrus. Next base: position 21,390,177 of record NC_140190.1, read on the forward strand.
TGACAGTGTAAGAATCAAAACTGAACATTATTATCTTTGTAAAAGCAGAATTTATGTTGTTTTGTCAGGTCAAGTCAGTTTCATTTATATAGCTCACAATTGCTAGTCAACTTTACTTTACAGTTTCTACACTGTAAGGATTAAGTTAGGTTATCCAAGTGTTCCCAATGAAGTGGCCGATGAGTGTACATGGTGAAACTCAAGTTCACTTAAAACATGCTGATCTTATAATTGCTTAAAGTCTTTTGCTCTATTCCTATTGTTCTGTAACTCCCTACGAATACAACACCCCAATGTCCAACTGGGGATAACTGACACCTAATCCCATCTAGACTTTAGACATGAGGATAATTGTGTATGATAAATAAGAGGCCACAAGTAGGGTTCCTGTCCAGAGTGATGTGTTAATCCTGATTTTCTTCCTTGTCATTTGTGTTTCAGTCATAACTTGTACACACATGATTAAAGACGGAGCTGCACAACTATGCTAAAATCCACAATTTACACATGGAACTGCCCTGGAGAGACAGCTCACCTTTCTCTGCTCTTTCTTGAGTACATGTTTGTCAGTCTCCTGCCACAGAGCATCCTCTTCCTGCTGCTTCTTGCGGGCGTCTGCCACTGCCTTGGCGTCAGCCTTGCGGGCTCTGGCCGTGGCCGCCTTGGAGTTCTCGCCCTGGAACTTCTTTGGCATCCCAACAGCTCCTCTTCAGCTGAAAAACAAGGAAAAGGAGGAGTCTGACTAACCAGTCACTTTTCAAGGCTGGTGTCAAATGGTGATATAGTGTATTTATAATATAATTTGGTGATTCAAAACCCTACAAAAATAGGGCTTTTGTCGAAGACTTTAGCTGGTGTTTATCACCTGTATATTGACAAAAACAAACGATGGACAATGTGCAGCAGTTCTTTTGAGAAACATGTATAGATAGCAACAATGATCTACCTGAATTAATTTCCTATAACGTGTGTATACAGTAACGCAAGTCGATACTGCCTGGTAGTTATCTATCAGAACTAGCTTACGTATCAGTTTGAACATCTGGGTAAACAACACGCAGTTTAACAAAACAGGCGACCTCGAAAAGAAGAGTTTTTTAAGTAATGACTAAGCTTACTGAATTCTTTGAAACGGGCTACACATTGTTTCAGTTTTGCTTGTCAGTGTAGCTAGTTAGCACTAGCTATCTGATGTTAGCCTGATAAATAAGGATGGTTTGCTTGCCAAACAACTGGCCGCTCAAAATGTAATATCGCCGAAGTTTAGCGAAGAGGATAATGATCACAACACGCAACCGTATTCGTATAAACATGGTTACATACCAGTATGAGAGGAAAAACTGGTCGTAAGTAAACGACAGTTCACTGTTGTTTCGAAGAGGCATCTGCCACCTCCTCTCTGAAAGCACCGCGCACTCTGATGACGTGCGGCTCGATCGACGCTGAGACGTTCTACTTTTTTAGACTTTTATACTCGACTTTAGAGATATAAACTAATACTATTAGTTGTTTTACATTCATATCTCGATGTCAAGAAGCGTACCTTTTGCCATTTAGCAATATTATTGCTTTTTAAAACGGAACGATGCATTATTGTTGCCAATGATGAAATATTATGTCATAGACAGCTTCACGTGAATTTCAAACTCAGGTCTGTTTGTAAACACATTTTTGTTTGAAATCATTTCGTCATTTTCAGTCTGAATTTCCTTTTTGTTTTCATCTAAAAGTCATTGAGCAAGTCAACAGTACAAACCTCCTAATTTCTTTCACTGTCAAAGAAAATATGTCATTAAGATACACATTTTACATCTGAATGAGTATTATTTATCTGAAGGCCTAAGCAGAGTTAAAATTAAGGCTACAGTATTTCCCTCTAAAAGTGTCATGTGTATTGCACAAAATCTAAACACCTTAATACAAGATTGATTGACCTGAAAGACAATAAAATGTTATACACCAATGAGGAATACAATTTAAAATATTTTATTAAGGCAAACAGTTTACACATATATTCAAAAATAGGAACTATATTGATGTTTTACAATGCAGTAACAACATGATGTAGCATTATAAATACATATTTCTGTAAACTAACGATGGTCTAATCTGAGCTGGAGCTCATCTGAATGTGTGTCAGTGTGTGTCTTCATTCAGAAGTCATTGTCGCTCTCCTCCAGCAGAGGCGGTCTCATGCCCCCCCTGGAGGGGCGAGCACCCCTGGACACTGGGCCCTCCAGACTGTCATCCTCCAAATCCTTGCTCTCCTCTTCCTCTCCTTCTTCATCTTCCTCATCATCCTCGTCCACATCGATCTCGCTGTCTTCAGTCTGAAACAGCAGGGACACATAATTACGACAACTAATACAAAAAGCTCATAGTTTTTAGAATCAAATATTAAGAACGTAAACTCATCTTCACTTTCGTGGGCAACTAGTCAACACACAGTGTGGAACTACAACAGGGACAGACATGTTTTCATTCTAACTAAACACTGAACCAGCTAATTTCTCACAAAAACGTTTATCAGACAGGAAGATCTAACGACTCAATCACCTCTTCGGCTGTAATGATAACACACCCAGTCCCGAACTAATTCAACAGTGAATCATTGAACTGGGACATGTCCACCTGGAGCCAGATAACTACAGGGACCAGTTAAACCATTTACCTAATTTAGAGGAAAAATCCATCCCAAACATCTGCATAAAAACATCTGCACCAACGTTTCACGCTATACAGGCCAAAAATGCATTTCAAAAGAGACAGAAACACTAATTCTTTAGATGCATCAAGACAAGGGTAGAGGGGTTGTGACTGTGCTTTTCTTGTTGTATGATGCAGAAAAATAGTCATATGTTTTTTGTGTACTTTCAGTGTCTTACATGAAGAAAAAAAGTGCAGAAACTATTGCAGCAGAACAAACAAAAACCATCCAATAATTTGAGAGTGGATTTTTCCTTTAAACACACAGATGTATGAGTAGTGGACTAGATCCTGGTCCTGCACAAACCTTTCCTTTCCTTTGTTTTTTGGCATGAGGGATCGACCTTCTGGAAACAGCTAAAGAGGGCTTTTAAAATACAAGTGAATAACAGAGAAAGGCAAATTACAGAATAGATTACAAGATGGAAAACCAAAGGGATGTGAAACGTGGAATATTTAAGTACACAGCATGTCATTCTGTAGCAGGAGACAGCACAGAGGGCGCCATCTTGGGCCACTAGGAGCAGAATCAGCAAAAAAAGTCTTTAGGAAAGGAAAACGAAGGAATCTTGCATTGATGTTGCTACTGACCTCATCACTATCACCACCCTGCATGTTCCCGATAAACCGCGCTCCTCTTTCTATGGTGCAAACAGAAACAACACTCTATTTATGTGAAAGAAGCCTGTTAAGTTATGTGAAATTTGATTCAAGGTACTTATTTTTGAACTGCAGATATAAAACAAATCAGAATCATAGAAAGCAGAACAGGAGGGGAGATAGCTTTGTCTATGATTAACTTAAGTCTTAGCAAATATTTCCAAGCAATGAATAAGTGATAATAACAAGAGCATGGCTGTCCCTCCTCACTGTACCTGACATTATCCCATTTCGCGTGGGCCGTGGTTTCGAAGGTCGAATCTCTTCCATGTCACTGTCTGATCCTTCGTCCTCTGGAACGTACATGTCAGAATCCTCATCTTTCACTGCAGAAAACATATTTTGTTTGAATCGTAAAGAGACATCAAGATCGTGTGACTATTGCTTTGCTTTCACAGTGTGTTTGATTGACTGTCTCACAGGAACTCCTCATCAGATCCCTCTCCTCCTCCCTCAGCTTGTGCTGCATCATCCTCAGTGTATTTTCAGCCTCCTACAGAGGAAAGAAATGGACAAACACATACAGTATAGCCAGCAATAAAGAGGGCTGGTGAGAGTATGTATGTGCAAACTTTTGTACATCAGTCAAATTCAGTTAGTTGGACTTGCACAGAATGTCTAGAGATGCTTTAGTGTAGCAGTAAAACAATGGTTTAACCAAGACAAAACATGAGAAGAGGAAAGATCATGCTCTCTTTAGACCAAATAATACTAAAGCGGGGGTAAGTGAAGTTCTTTTTTACAAACTGACTAATTTCCATATTTTTGTGTGTTTAAAACCCAGTTTCACAAACAAATATAGGTCTCCGAGTTATGCTGAGGATTACTGAGACAAAGTGTCAATATGCTTTAGCAAAATGACGCAAGTGTTAGTTTGAGAATCAATGTTCTATGAATCATACACACACCTCAAATCTCTCCTGCTCCAGTCTATGGTACTCATCCAGCTGAGACTCTAGAAAGCAGAGGTTCCTGAACTTCTCCACAAATGTGTCATACTGCTTCTGCAGATCTTCCTCAATCTTCTCATATTCATCCATGAAGGCCGGCCTAAAAATATGACAGGAACAAAAAAGCACTTAGAAGGGGTGAGCACAGACACTTTTCAGAGTTGTTGTTCCAAGACTGAAGAAAGAAAACTTTAAGGTGGCTAAACGCTTAAAAATAGTACAACTTCAATGACACACGTTTTGAGCAAAGAGTGCCAATAATTCAACTTAATATGAAGCTCATTCCCATTTACTCCATACTTTGTTTCAATTCATCCAAAGTACTGTGGGATCACTCCTATCTGATACCTGTCAGGTTGTGAACTGACCTGACACTCTGCAGTGTCTGGAGCCTCTTTCGATTCCTCTCCAGCTCCTGTTTCTTCTTCTCTATCTTATTGTCCAGACTGGTTTCATCAGACACAACGTTACCCAGCATGTCTTTGGTCTTCTCCACACTTTCCTTCACAATGAGCACAAAGCGCATGGTTGTAGATTCAGTGCCATTTCAGAGATAAGAACAGGTCCTGTGTGAATTTCTAAAAAAAATAGTGTTTTCAGGATAAATTCATACCAAAACCTCCTTGACGGCAGCTCTCAGGGCTTTTTCAGTCTCGTTGATCTCCAGAGGTCTGGCGATGGCTGCAGTTCTCATTTCCTGTGAGGACATTGAATATGAGTTAACTCCTGCACCACCTGTATCACTGTCACTGATGTTTTTTCAAATAGATGGCATTGTAATTGTATGACTGTTATCCCTGCTTTGGTTAACTGCTGAAAAACAAAGCTATCGCCTCGCCAGCACAAACGTTACTCGATGGCCACTAACAGTTATACGTCAGGTTAATCTTTAAGAATGTAGTTTCTTGAAGAAGAATGAGATCATTTTCTTGAACATTACTAAAATAAAATAAAAATGGAAATAAAACAAAGAAAAGAAGTCTTGTACGACCAAGATATTACTATGTAATAACCATGAAAAATACATGAAAAAAAACCTTCTGCGTCATTTCTGGATTATGGTTTTACCAAAACATTTAACTCTTAATTTTTTTTTCCTGTCTACGACGGTGTTGACTCAGGAAAAATGGAAACAAACGTGTGTCTGTTATATGTGTTATATATGTAATATCTGTGTTTTCCCTCACCCTTAGGTCCACCTCTTTTCCCAGTAAATCATACAGAGATGCTCCTTTAGATGTGACCTCAGATGCCAGCTGCCGAGCTGCTTTAAGATCTGAGATCTATAGTGAGGACAGATTGACACTTAATCAGCAAAACAGTTTCTCATCTACCTAGGATTTGATAAAAGATAGGGTAACACATTATATTTTCAATCATTAAAAAATGGTCAATTGAATTAACAGTTATTTTACTGTTAACTAACAATCAAATGCTTTATAAACTATTTATTTAGCAATTGCAAAAATGTATAAACATCAGTTGCAACTTTATAAAGTCCATCCAAATAATGTTTATAGGTGAACTTCACAGTATTTATTAAACATTTACTAAGTACTATAAACATCAGTTATGGCAATAAACAATTGGTTAAAAAATGGTTTATCAAGCATTTCATTGTAACAGTAAAATAACTAGCAAATAAAGTTTAATTGACAACAACATTACAATTTATTAATAACAATTATTATAGAGTGTTACCAAAGATGGATTTAAAAAGGAAGGGCAACAGTAAACAAGATATAAAATAGAAAGCTGAGGGAACTAATTATATCCAGGTCTAACAGATAGAAAACACACCAAAATATTAATTTTAATTAAAAATATATATTAAAAATGAGACAGGTGGGTCAGACTTGGTGATCAACTGTTGAAATCAGGTGATGTTACAAAAGTTAATAAAACAAAGGAATGGACGGCACATTCACATCTGCTTAACTGCACAATATATGGCATTTGCTTGGTTTTCATCGTAACATACATAACCCTATAAAAATCTCACCCGTGATCCGAGGTCAAACTTAAACTTGCTGTTGTCCTCCTCACTTCGATCTCCCAGGGCCATCTGCTTGGTTTTCATAGCACTGTAAAGCACTGAGGTGATCTTCAACATTTCTTTCACTGCGTAGCCATCGGCCTGGTAGAGACGCTTGGTGTTCAGCTTGATGTGAGCTTTCGTTGCCTGCAACCACGTGAGACACTGGTTAGGACAGACAGACCAGCAACAGCAAGCATTCAATAGTTAATAGTAATCTGTACATTATGGAAAGTTAAGAAACTACGTCACCATAAACTGGGCCACGGCCTTGATGAAGAATATTCTGTCTGACTCTGTATCAACATCAGTGGGGATATCCATCTGAGGCTCATATCTGCGTGTAAAGGAGAAAGAGAAGGACAAAGAGCTAAAGACAAACAGCAAAATATATTCCAGCATTCTCCATTTACATACATGATTTATATACACAAGTTTCGGCTGATCCAAGTATAAAAAAAAGACATTTGATCAAAACCATAGGGCAGGTTAAAAACAAAGTACAGAGCAAAAGTAAGTGATGTACTGAGCTGAGTAAAAATTAGAAACCATTCAGATTTCTGGGATTAGACTTTACACTTCAATAATCTAGATTTTTGTTTTTAGTTCAAGTATACCTCTTTACAAGCCATATGAGGATTTCTGCCACCAAAGTGAAGTTTGGTGTTCTGAAGTTCTCCATAGATATCAACCGAGGATAGCCCAACGCCCTCATCATCTCTGTGAAATCTGTCAAATGAAATGCAACACAACTTACCAACTTGTGTGTTGACACAAAACAGATTGCAGTTTGGTTAAGAAATTGATTGTTTATAACATACAGCAGGGAGCAGATAGCGAGCATCACTTACTTCTTAAGTCTCTGAAGGACATTTTGACCTGCAGGAACAGTACAGCAAAATATGCACTGGTTCCTCGTCTGACAGCAAAGGAGAGAAGATGTGTTTACAGATAAACAGGCTACAGACTCTGGACATTAATTTGTATTTTCGTTTGAGTCCGTTGAAGGAAAGCATCAAAGGTTTTATAGCTATGCTGAACAGACTGCAAAGCCCTCTCAGATATGTGTTTGAGTTACATGAATACAGCTGACTTCCATCATCATTTTAGGGTGGTGTAAGATACAAAAAACCCTTCGTGCAATATAACAGAACCATTAGTGATTTATGCTAAGGCTCACTGCAATTTTAATGTTAAATAAAATCGTGAATGTGAGTGTGTGAAGGAAACGTAAGTATAACTCTATAGCAGAGTTGTCACTACATAGCTAATAGCTAACTAGCTAGCTTGTGGCTACATCGACAAAATCAAAAAGCTACGGCCTCTTGTCACCGAAGGTAAATAGCAGGTTAGCCTGTCAGCTACAAGAGAATAATGTTTTAAACTACTCGATCAGCAGGTAGCAACGTGACATATCGTGTTTACGGACCTAATAATGGTTTGTTACCTGTCGGTGTTGTATCTGAGCTAGCTTAGAGGTTCATTCGCTCTGCCAGGGATGGTCTCTATGGCAACCGATTCTTGCTCTACGGAAACTCAAAGCGGCCAAAAAGACCAGCGAGGACATTTTTATGACGGTGGCGTCATCTCCATCTGCGTTTTATTTCTAATGCCGATTTGGGTAAATTGATGAATGAATTGACATTAATTGACGGCTTTGGATTCACCAAGCGTGTCCAAAGTGTTCCTCCTCTTTTTAAGAAGATGTGGGCTTTTCATTGTTGCAAAGTTTGTTGGAACACAACTTGTGGCCAGTGATGAAATAGGGAATTTATGAATGTTTATACTTAAGTGTCTACTTTATACTTACTCTCCGCTATCATGCAGGGGAAAATATAAATTTTACTCCACTACATTTTATCTTACAGCTAACTTTTTATACATTACTTGATTTGGACAGCATGTCAGTCTGACCCACGTGCACGTGGACTCCAAATTCTCCTTTAACACTAGTTACGAGGTAGAACGGAGGTGAAGTTTACATACAATTTAATATAATTAGCTTATAAAATACAACCCAACTAATATGTTTGCTAAAATCATGCAATTTTAGCTTTTCTCTACTTCTCAATATCTTTTGTCTGTTTTAGTTTTTATTGTTGTTTACTTATATTTCCTAAATGTATCTTGATTTAATTGCTGTTGTAATTGGCTCTTATGTCAGCATTTACTCCTTTTACACATTTCCATTATTTGTCTTTTGTGTTTTTCAATTTGTATTCTTATGTTACTTTAATGTTGAGCATCTCTTTGTGGTCAACACAAATCTATTTCATCTGATCCCTGTACTTTTACTTGGGTAAAAATGGTCTATTTATATGAAATGCAGTACTCTGGAGTTGTGAGAGTGCCTTTAAGTGATTAAAGGGCTGATGAATAATCTTCTACCACTTTCTTTCACTGGCAAAGGTCCACAGTGTGCGTCTTGATGCGGTAATGCCTGTGGCTGGCCACTGGGGGGCGACACCTGTCAGTCTGCCCCTCAGAGGTCTGTCTATGGGCTGCACTAACGCAGAACATGATGGAGCAAACTGGTGAGCCGCCTCACAGCAACAACAACCCGGCTGGTAATGAGCCTCCTGCCTGCGGCCTCCACAGTAAACGCCTGAAAGAGCTGGAGAATGCCGCCCTGCAGACCACTTTAATATCACGGATGGAGACGGAATCAGGGGCGGACGCCGGGAGCTGGACGGAGCAGCAGCCCGGGGAGGACGAGCAGTCGAACGGCTTGTCCTTGAACCACCGGCCGGCCCCGCCGCAGCTCAGCGCGGACGCCGAGGAGGAGGAAGTGGAGTCTGGTGGAAATGTCGCCAAGGAGCGGGTCGAAGAAGAAAGGACCCTGACGGACCATTTAAACAAACGACTGCTCTCCTCGTTTCTGGAGAAGCTAAACGAAAGGGACCTGGCGCTTCCTGGTGTTCAGCGCCTGGACTGTGCCGTAGCGGACGAGGACTCAAACAGGGCCGCAGATGAGTGGTGAGGCACCGGGCTGAGACGCAGCAGCAGCAGCAGCAGCAGCAACATGGAGGTGGCTGAGGGATTCAGGACCAATGTGCACAGAAAGCACGATCCCTCTACATTAAAGACAGACCAGTCAGGCCTACCGATTGATTCTGGAAGAGGAGAGTGTCTGGAGATGTTATGCGTACTTTTGTATAAAGACAAAGCGTGAATGATTAAGGAAAATGCAATAAATGACCATCATGTAATACAACGTGCTTTTGTACTCATTGGTTTCATGTATCTGGCAGCCATAATGGAAGTGTGTCAGGCTTGTGTGTACGTCTGAATTTTGAAGTGGCATTCAGTCATCAGCAGGTGTCAGTATACACCAAAATATATTACAAAGCATAAAACCCTTGTTGCTGGCCGGATATAACCACAAAGCTTCTTATTGTCACTTTAGGGGCCTTAAAATCAAAATAAACAAATGACTGAAGATGTGAAACTGCTGTGTGAGGTAAAAGTAGGCTATGGTTATTTTTCTTTGCACAAGATAAAGTACATTTACTTGTGTAGAAAAACATCTTGGTTAAAGTTAAGTTACTTCCTGGAATCTTGTTTTAAGAGTTAAAAACTTCTCCAGTTAAGTGATGCTCGAACTGGGACCAGATTTTCATCATCACAAAGGTTTTTTCTCAACTAAGAAATACAATAAGTTTAATATTTCATTTTAAAAATACACCTCAGTGAAAGAAGAAATGAAATACCGCTTTGATAATGTACTCATTAAAAAACTGAAGAAACCATTGCAACAGATCCACAAAAACATAAAGTTACTTATACATTTAGTATAAGTTATAGTTATTTATACTTTAAGTATATTTTTCTCATACATGCTTTTATTTTAAAGTTTTGAATGCAGGGCTTGTTGCATGCAGAGGCAATCCAGGCAAATGTTTTAGGCCCCCGATGGCAAATCCTTCTGACACATTTTGCAATAACAACTGTTGAAACCTTCAGTAAGACAATACAGTGCATCACTGATGCCTCAAAGCAACCTTCTTAGTGGGGCTGCTTATAGGAGCAGGAGGATCAGGAGAAAGCAGGACTCACAAGTCAGTAGGGGGCTCCTGAGGGCTGAAAGACTTCACTACACGGCAATGTCTCAAAAATGTGGTGTCAGATTAAACACTGGTTGGAAGGGCCTCATGTAAATGTTCGCCAAGGGCCCCGGTACACTATGGAATTGCCACTGATTACAGGATCTGAGTTCTTTAAATACTAATCATCCCTTATTGACAACAAAACCAGACCTGTACTGATCAGTAATCTTAATGAGGCCTGCACAGCTTTAAGTGAAGTAGCTTCTGGCAATCATTATCTCAGGAGACACTGCTATTTTACCTCAAGTTCAAGTTCAAGTTCAAGTTACTTTTAGGTACTATTAGTACCCAGAGGTAGATTTTGTACAAGATACTAGAGAGATACTACAAGATACTCTCACAGGAAATGATTTATGACCCAGCTTCATTCTTGACATTAGAAAGGCATTCAGTAGAGCGTATACCTCTGCTGTGGAATTTCGGCTCGCTTGACCATTCCGGGGAGATGAAGAAGACTCAGAGACACCGATGACTTACGTTGACATAGTTTATAAAACATGGCCATGGAGGAGCAAAACAACAGCAGGTCTGTCTGCACAGAGTGATGCCATGATCTAAAAATACCAAAAAATAACAAATACCAAAAATCCTGACAAGTCTTCCCAAATGCTCAAATTATATCTACAGCTCAGGAAGCATCCCTCCCATACATGGTTATCTGTTTAACAACATAGCAAGGGATGTGAATGCAGAGTTTCTCACCTCTAGCCAGAGGAGTAGGAGTTAAATAGGCCACAGTCACTAAGTCTGCTAACATAGATAGGTCGAAGGCCTCCTTACGAGTTTTACGCAAACAGTCAGCTTTGCCTTGGCTTGGTTCGTCAGACATCTGTTCTGTAGACATAACTTCAGTAGCTTTGAATAACAAGGTTGCAGAGACCATGAAATATAACCTCATAGAGCAGTCTTCACTATCCTTATCCAGACTTTAACGTATGTACAGGATACATATGACCTGAGGACAGAATGACCTGGGAAAATCATATTTTTCTCCCACAGAGCGCATACCTCCACCAAGCCCCAACTGTCCCCTTTAATTCAATCAAGCTGAATCCAATATCAACCTCGATAGCCCTCTGTCACTCCAAATTTTAAACTACCCCTAACTGCTTAAAGAAGCACTATGTGGTTTTGGAAAAGAAATTCAAACTCAGAATATTAATATTTACAATATTAATGAGGAAATAATACAAATAATACATATTTATTTTCTCCGTAACTGAATAAACAAGCTGTTATCAGAGAAAAATAAGGTCCCCAGGACACTGTTTGAAGCTAGAAAGGTGGCAGGGTCCACCAAATATAAACAAAGTTAAACAGTATGAAACTGTGGTGTCTTTCAAGGTCAGTTTGTTTATTCAGTTTATCCAGTCATGAAAACAAACCCTTTAACCATAATTTAAGCTCACCAGATTTAGGAACCGCATCAAATGTACGCACTTATAGATACCAGCCACCTTAAAACACCTGATTTTTTTTAAATCAAGATGCATGCATTATTCCCAAACAAGTGGACTGTCTCACAATGTCAAAGAAGGTGAGAAAAAATTCTTGTATCAGCCCATTTAAGCCGGAGCCACATCCAAAAGTTAACGAGGTCTTCTGGGCTGAGATCCATCCTCCATCCATGCTTCCTGAAAATCCGTTAAGTAGTTTTTGTGTAATTCTGCAGACAAACCAACCAACCAACCAACAAATGGATATGGGTGAAAACATTCTTGGCAGCCAATCTCCAGCACACTGGGGATGTTACATATGCATGTAGTCACAGACAGAAACAAAAAAAGATAAACATGTACCATAAAACTGTATCTAAAATAAAGAGATGGTGTTTGCAATCATGGGATTTATTCCAAGACAGCAGAACAGTAGATTAGGTGAGCAGAGTCATAAAGTCAACATTGAACTTGGCATCAGTGTCTTTTATTGCTTAAGAATTCAGCTTTTCATTTGCAAGAGAAAGATTGTGTTGGTTTTTTAATTTTAATCTCACTTTAATCTTCCTGCATTGATACTGGAACCAACAAGTGGCTTACATACAGTATATGACTTACATGAACAGTGGCAACCAGAGTCAAAATGACCCACAAGGTACTAAACTATTCACAACAGAAGTTTCCTTTAATGCTTCTTCCTTTGCTTCTTTGCATTCACTCCAGACAGAGTAGAGTTTACCTTGCTCTTTATGGCAAATTGCCTTAAATTATAGATGATAATGATGCTGCTTACTGCTTATGTTTGTGTAACAGGTCTCTAGTGAAGCTGACTGAATTTATGTAGACTGAAATTCGTGATGACCCATGAGTTCGAAAGTTTTTAAAGATCTATTGTGTCTGAAAATGCTTGTGAAATCTTTACAGTGTCACTACCCTTCATATTTAAAGCCATAACTGCTAAGAAGATCTCATGTTTATAGGAGTCGAACAAACCAACAAACCATGTCTCCCTTTATTGTCCATTTAAGAGGCAGCTTCATGTAACATCATAAAAGGACGTGAACTCAGAGTGGAGAAGAAAGAAACAAGAGCTGCTGATGCGAACACAGACTCTGCCTGTCACATATCCATTAACACTGGCTGAAGTGCAGGTGGGCATTGCTACAGATATGGGACATACCAGCATGGATGTCCTGACAAGAGACAAGAGCCTTTCAACAGTAAAGGAATTTAAATAACCACAGAGGGTATCTGATTATAGTCTACACCTTCCTTGGCACAATTATAAAGGCCTTCATTTAAATTGTAAGGGGAAAAAATAGTAATTTGTTTTACCTCCAAATGTAAGGCAGACCTACAAAGAGACAAAAATGAACAAAAAATAAAAAATAAAAGTCATCTGTGACAGTTTGGATAAAAACTTTTGGTTGTCCAACACCTAAACCCTGAGTGATGATTTAATATTCCCATCTTCTTCCTCTTCTTTATGCAGGTCCTCCAAAGGCACAAGCTGTGGTTTAACGGTCACCTTGTCTACCTGCAAAAGATACCAAGATTCTGGTTTTAAAACAATAAAAATGAAACATACACGTACTGAAAAGTAATGCCCAGGTGCACATGATCGATCATGATTTTTTTTTTTTTTAAATCAATCAGCGCTGAGACTCTGGTAGCTGTTGGGTAAAGCCCTTCAGAGTTTCTGTAGACATGCCATACATTAGATTAGATTCATACCTTAAAGTCCAATTTCCACTGAATGGTATGGCTCATTCAAAGCACAAACACAGTAACAATGGAGGATGGAAGGGACGGTGAAATGTCAAATCTGGTTCGAGTGAATGAAAAATTGCAGGTTGGTGTTGATGCTAACTTGGCTTTTTAAAAACGGTGGGTTTGCACAGATGAGTCAAGTAGCGACACTCTCCTCGATCCATCAGTAGTCTGCAGTCTCAACTCAGCTTGATTTAGTCGATCCAAGCCTAGCAGAGCCGAGCAGCACCATGCAGTGGAAATTAAGCAATAGTGTGCTTCTAGTTAAAGAAAAATCACGCGTCAAGCACCAAGCGGTGATCAAAAGTGGGACTGATTTCTCTGACTTGAAATTTTGCCTACATTTTTGTTAGCAAATAATCACAGATAATGATTTATTCATTAATCTTTTTACCTGGCTATTCCTATTCATGTTCACATGGCAGGGAAACATCCTGGACATCTTCCCAGTCTTAAAACAAACACAGCCAGGAAACACATTAACATTTAAACATGCAGCATCAATACAAATCTGTTCCAAACTGATCCATCAACAGCAATAAAGGAGTTTTTGTTGGGACGTTTTGCTGTAAAATTGTATCAAAAAATGGATGTATGACATTTTGAAACAAAATCCTTTATTAGCTTATTAAAGTCTGAGATGCACATGTTTGGACTGTGGAAAAAATAAAGAGCAACAGGTAGAATTCCACATTAAATGGGGAAAATAAACACACACCTAGAGAATGTAAACCAATAAGTCCAGTGTGTTAACGGGCCCGTGATGATAAACAGATAATCTCCCAAATGTATTCAGATGTTTGGTTCCTCCTGTTGTCCTTTTAAGTGCATCTATACCAATAAAACAAGGGGGAAAGTCATGAGCTGGTGATAGTCATACTTACTCTGCGCTTTGATGGGACTTCTACTTCCTTTTTGTTCAGATCCCACCATAGCAAGCCCTCTTTTATATGACTCCTCTTTGTTGCTCCTGTGTGTAGAGAGACACAACATCATTTGTATATATATATATGTATATACAGTATATACAGTATATATATATACTTCCTGATTCCTGATCGTATGATCGTACAAAGTATAATTTTGGGGTTATGATGTATACAGTATATATATACTTCAATAAAATCTTGCAATGTTCCATTTCTATGAATCACTGACCCCTGGATTCATAAAAAATGCAACATTACAAGATTTTATCGCAGGACAACGGCGCTGTCGTGCACTGAGTGAAGGTTGGTGGGTCTATAATACTGGCTATTCATTCTGTATATATATACATATACTGTATATATATATATATATATACAGTATATATATATATATATATATATATATATATAGAGTAGAAACTAACTAAGATAACTAAGAAGACATTCTTGGAAGCTGGAGAGAAGAGTTATACAACAGCCACGGAGCTGCTGACCCGTCCAAACGGCGTGTTTTTTTTGAGTATCCCAGCTCTTTTTTTGTTGAGACTATTCTACAGTTAAACATAAAAGTATTCTGTTGTTGGTGTGAGTTATTATTAAGGGAGGCATTAAGATATGTCATTTTGTACATCACTGTTTCATCGTGCGCCAGTCTCCTCTTAGAACCTAGACACTTAGATCCGCCCTTTAAACTTGGCTACCTGTGCCAAGTGGGTTACAAAAGTGCCGAGCTAGAGGGCAGGAGATATTTGGTGTATTTGAAAGCAGTATTCCCTTTTTGATTATTTAACTATAGTGGATACTTCAGTCTCACACCAACACCAATACATGATATTACTAGACGTAGTGTGAAGAAAATATCGAACAGAAAAAAATGGACCTTTGTAACAGATATGATTTACGTGGACAAAATTGCCTGTATGTAACTGGCATTGACGTTTTATACTCAGAAAAAGAAACCACAGACTTCTTTAAAGTTAATGGAGATGTTGCAAAAGTTGTTAAGATCCCAGATGAGCCAGGGCAACCTACAGGGAGAGCTCTAATAGAGTATGCTTCAGATAGGGCAATCCCAAGACTAGATCCTGCAACTGTAGGTAAATTACCCAGCTATAGAGATCCTAATGTGACATGGCATGTGAGGACCATCTGAGAAATATATCAGGAGGAACTTGGCAGGGAATTAGCACAAAGATACAATGATACTTGAATCACAGTAATTTCACAACAGTGTGTGAAGTACACTGGGTTTGAACCATATAGCCTAGCTAAATTTGTTGCATTATTGAATGAATGAATTAGCCATATTAGGTTTTTTCTGAAAACAAAACTGATTTATAAATGAGCCAAAAATAATTATTTTGTATCATTTTAATTTGGAATTGGCTACAGTTGTTGGTTCAAATTGTTTCAAGCCCATTGGGTGTATAATTTCAACAACTCCTCATTCTATCACTGTACTGTATGTGTGTGTGTGTGTGTGTGTGCGCGCGTGTACGCGTGTACGCAGAGGCTTATTGACTGATGAACCTGCATTGACCCCTGAGAAATACGTTCATACCTAAGTTGAATCACGGCTTCCTGATTCATAAAAATGGAACATTACAAGATTTTATTGCAGGACAATGGTGCTGTCGTGCGCTGAGTGAAGGTTGGTAAATCTATAATACTGGCTATTCATTGTAGTTTATTGGCTTGAATAAACATAGGTCTTCTGAATGATCATGTCATGGTGTGTCAGCAGTTTTCTTTTAGTCTCTTTATCATCTTACCTGTGGCATAGCTCACTATCAGCCCAACTAGTACAACCGAACTTGTCGCCATGGCACCAAAGTAGAGGTAGGACATGGAGTAGAAGTTGTGCAGGCCCCTAGCTTGGGAAAAAGACTGTTTTATTGCTGCAACGTGTCTTGTACAATGTCAGGACATGTTTTCTCTATTTAATCTGACATGATCCGTCAATAAAGAACTCACTGACCCCTCGATATTAGGGCGAAGCGGAACGGAGATGGAGTCTTGGTCCGGGGTAGGGCTGCTATTCAGCGTAATGTTGCTGGGTCCACACCCGTCTGTGAAGCTGGGCAGGACACCCATGGTCTCCTCGCTGGGCGGGTAAAAAGTTGAGCCAATAGCCAGCCACATAGAGACACAGAAGCCCAGTGTTATTCCTGAGAACGCCCCCTGAAAGACCAAGAACAACTTTTATTAGAAGGAAATTTGGGGCAAATGGGAAGCAGTACATAAAGAAGGTTGGTCTTTGTAGATGCAAGTTGTTTGAGGTCGGCTTTGTGTGAGGGAAAGGGTGATTTCCAGAAAACCTGGCTGTTTGCTGTGAAAGTTGTATGAATGAGGTGTCAAGTTAATGATTTTAAATGTCTTTGTTTGGCTTTCCATAGTGACGTTCTTAAAATCAAGAAATGAAACAGTAAACACGGAGTCAATAAGGAATATCGTGACTAATAACGAAAGTATGAACTTCCTTAATAAATTGGGTGGGACAGAAATTCTACAGAACAGACGGATAGCAGTGGTTTAGTAATGACACAAAGCAGGAGATTCTATGGGAAATGCATTTAAATGAATCCAAACGTGACGTCTAACAGTAATTCAGGATTCATTGAAATTTTTTTGTTTTTTTCCCACCAGTTACATCCCTTTTTCTTTAGGAGTCATAGTTTGGTTGTAATATTTGTGATCAGGGGCAACAAAATCAACGTTGGCAGCCATGTCTTTCTTTCTTTCTTTCTTTCTTTCTTTCTTTATTTCTTTTAGACCAAATTCCTCATTTCTGGCTTTTACTTTGAAATGATTTAAAGGTCTGTCCATTATGAAAATCTCTCATGGGTTTTCTCAAGAGAATGGACGAACAAACTGCGGTGTCAAACGCAGGACAAATCAATCCACTCACCAGCTTGTTTGTTGCTGGAAAAAACATCCCCAAAATAAACACGCCCAGTATCGGCCCGCTGACCACACCCATGATGGTAAACGAGCCCTGAATAGAGAAAAAAAAGCAGTTCAGGAAAAGTAACCAAACACACCGCTGAGACTTTATTACAGTTATTACAGAGTTCAAATCTTATTCTGTAGTTCAGTCTGAAACATTGCTCATCAGCCCAGAGGTCAGAAAATTAATTAGCTTAGCTTCATTAATTCTTGCTCTAACTATTATTATTGGGTTACTGTGTTCCATTTAAAGCACCTTTAAAGCTACATTTTTACAATGCACTGGAGATTGCACAACTGATATAAATATTATGTAATATAGTAATATTTATACATAATACCTGAAGTACTCCCCAGTCCAGGAGGGAGGAGAGAGCAGCTACGGTGATACAACTAATTCCGTACAGGAACGCTGAGAGAAGAAGAGAAAATAATGACCTGTGAAAATGTTTCCTTTTGCATTTAACCTGGTTTCAAAATAAACAGGAAGTGGCATCATCTACTCATGAGTCAATTTGAAACTGATAAAATATGATTTGTGCTCTATAGTTGCTGGAAATCAAGTGGCAGTTTTCTGTCTGATATCATGATTGTCGTCAGGGTTTAAAATAAAAGTGGTTTTAAGAGTTCATGCTGGAGTAAAACAACTCAATTTAGTGGACTTTTACATGAGAATCAACCTACACAGTCCTTTGGAAATAAGGATCAGTTTCCTCTGGGTCATGTGGCGCAGATAGGGTCGCAGCAGATCCTCCATCGTTACTGCAGCCATTGCATTGATACTTGTAGAGGCCGTGCTGTAATAAAGACAGGCCAGTAACTCCACCTCACTGCTCACTGGTCAGGTTTACCCACTATTAATATTCTCTCTTTGGTCAGTTAGTGGTTAGTTCACAAAATATAGAGTCAATCAGACAACAGTGTGCAAGGGTATCTGCCTTTTGATACTACGACTAGAGGCTGAAAACAGTTTACATTTCCAAAACTCTACATATTGTGATTGATGGAATAAGTTTCCTGTAGTGACAGAAGAAGTTCTCATGTTGTTTATTTAAGTACCAATCCCATTATGTAAAAATATTCAATAGTAATGAATAATAATGAAAGTATCAGCAGAAAAATGTTCTTAAAGTATCAAAAGTAGATATATATTGCAAAAAATTTCCTCTCAAATGTATGTATGAATGTATAAGTTATATATTTAGATCGTACAAAGTATAATTTTTGAGGTTATGTATTTAACCTGAGTATAAATACTTTCAGTTACCTCAAAATTATACTTCTTACCATCTAAATATCTTACTGCTTATTTTTTTCCACTGCTGGTTCCCTGTTATGTAAGTGGGAGACTAAGTTTAGTTTAGAAACCAAGATCGAAATACCTGAGAGTCCCGCTGTAAGCACAGGCGAGGAAAAGGCCTGGAAAGCCAGGGTGGCTTTTGAATATTTCCAAAACGAAGTACGGCATATACTTCATCAGACGAGAGAGAGGGGGAGAGTGGAAAAGTTAATATTTGTGTTGCACAATTATAAACTATTTCAAGTTGTTCTTCACTGGATAAAATAAAATCATTGTTCATGTTGTAAAGTAATCATTTTCTCTCTGTCTTGACTCACCAAACAGTAAAAGATAAATTTTTTACCCTATTCATGATTTTTTAATCTGAATCTGTAATTAATAATAACAGTATTGGCATCAGCTGTCAAAACCCTTCACAGAATCATGCTCTAGTTGTGGATCATTATAAATATTTATTCTGCAGTGTCTTGAGTACCAGATCAGGGGCAGAAATCTTCCCAGACTTCAGTGGATCACAGTTGATGTAATAAGCAAACATGACGATTCCACAGGTTGCTGCACTGCCCACAATCAGACACAGGCCCACTTGGTTCACACACAGCGCCCTGGAAAATAAAAGCAAACTTCACTCTAGGGTTTGATGTTCGTCTTCTGCTTTTTCACTATTTACTCATTTAGCAGGTCGGGAAAAAATACACCTTCAAACCGCCTGATGATAGTTTTGTAATCGTAAAATCTATGATTTCAAGCACAAAACCTGGAGGACTGTTCCATCCTTTTATTGTCATTTGTGAGAAATAAGGTGCGTATTGATGAAAGGCTTGACTGGCAACATACAGAAGTAGTCAGCTTCAGCCGGAGATTCATGGATTCATGTCATTCATTTGTGAAGTCAAAATGAAAGGAGTGGTGACTTAAACCCTTTCAAAAAATCCACATTAACTTCAACCATGTCCTTCCTCAGAAGTCAGCTGTACAAGAGGGAAATGCCATCAGGTGTCCCAGTGTGACAATGTGTCACAACCATTGACCTACACCACCCCATGATAAGTCTCATTTTTTCACATTTCCTGCTCTGCCTCTTGTGTCATTATTGCCTTTCATTATTAGTTCCACTTTCCCTCACTCCTAATCCACTAATCCTCAGTTTACAGGCCACTTGGAGAGCAGAGGGAGAGTTGGCAGAGGAGTACAGGGGGATTTAAAAGCAGTGCACGATGGATCATTGGTCAGTTATATGTGCAGCGCCTTGTTGTGTGCTACTTCACAATAACGTCACAATGAAAGAATTCTTGAGAACTGGTCAACTTGTTTCTGGAAGAGGTTCAGGAGACTTGGATGTATTGCGCTGAAACATTTATTAAGCTTGATCGAGGAGATTAGGCATAAGCATTACATGTGAGAACACTGTGTTGTGCCAGACCAATTCTGAAGGCAGCTTCCTGGATGGGGAGTATTTAACCCTTACCAGATCCACAAGACCTACTAAGTATCCAAATAAGGTTTCTCTTCACTCATCTATACATATGTAAGGATTCTATTGACTATTGAAAACTAAACTAGAAACTAAGTTTACCTACCCTAAGTGACGCTGTGTGATCTTAACTTCATATGTAACACAATCTAAAAGGAGACTGTCTGCCTAGGAGTACATCATATCTTTTGGCCTTGGATTGCCTGGAGACAAATGTGGCGTAAAAATGTTGCATTTTTGTGCATGTAAAAGGTCGACAAAGTGAAAAAGCCCACACCAAAGGGAGTTAGGGTGCACTCGCACTTGGCCCAGTTGCTCTGTGTGCAAGACACCATAACTGAGTAAAGATGAGTAGTTCTAATGCAAACAACGGGAAATAATATTCCAGTGAAGTATCGCATAAGCAAATTCCATCACATGGAAAAAACATCTGTTACTAAATGGTAAATGGACTTTTGCATTTCTATAGCGCTTTTACAGTCTACTGACCGCTTGACGCACTCTACATTCACCCATTCACACACACATTCATACACTGATGGCAAAGATGCCATGCAAGGTGCCGCCGACCTGCTCATCAGGGACAACTTGGGGTTCAGTATCTTGCTCAAGGATATTTCGACATGCAGCCAGTGGAGCCAAGGATTCGAATCAGTGACCTTCCGATTACTGGACGACCGGCTCTACCTCCTGAGCTACAGCCACCCAGCCCGGCCTTCATGTGGGATGTTCACACCTGGGCTCACCTCGCCCTAACATCCCATATGGAATGCCATTTGGGTCAACAACTCACAAGTGGCGCTAACGACTCTGATACTCAGATTTCACACATGACATAACCAACTCTGTAAGGACACTCCCACACAGAGTTTAAAAGCCTGCAACTCCCCTCCAGTTAGTTAGAACTGAGGAAGCCTCTTGGATGAGAAGGGAAACGTCTTCAAGTAACTGAAACCAGTCCAGTATACAGCACTTAGAAGTGGTGGAGCCTGTTGTCCTAAAATCCGGAAATCGGTTCGCATCTTTGCACATTTACATGTTTTGTTCTACGACATTAATACATTATTAAATGTCCCACAATGTAATCATAAAGCGCCAACTTGTCTTAAAAACGGCAGTTAAGTGGCTAAATGAGATTTGAGTTGTTACAGACATTAAACGTCATCACACCGAACACGGATACTCATCTCCTCACTAGTCCGTCTTTACAAGACCAACTTTTGTTACAAATTATTCAAATTGTAACTTTACGACTTGTAGATCAATTTACAAAAAACGTGCATAGTAATTGTGTAATAAGACTTTTAGTAGCGGTGATGTTTAAATCAGGCGACCGCAATGTTGTGTGTTTATAACGTTTTTCACTTTGAGCTATTAAATTCGCCTGTGCAGATTATCTTGCTGAACAAAATGTGTAAATATCATCATATTTTTCGGCGATATTCCAAAAACCAATGGAAAAATCCCACAGGCTTTTTACGAGGAAACCAGGGCAAGGCTAACTTCCGGGTTGGCCTACAAAAATAAATGGTACATGTGATAAAATGCCCATCTCTAACTCTTGGAGATACAGCGACCTTTTCTTGCCCTTTCAATTAACCCATTGCTGCCTTTTATTTCAGCTAAACCTCACCTCCTCATCTGCATTCCATTCCCTCATTAATACCTCATACCAGTCCATTTCCAGGGGTGTAGCACAAACTTCTAGACCCTGTTCTTATGCAGTCTCTATGGACACCTCCCCAAACCCACAGTTATTTATTCTAGTATCTTTGTGTGTGTGTGTGTGTGTGTGTGTGTGCGTGTGTGTGTGTGTGTGTGTGTGTGTATAAATGAATACAACCATTGTTTCAACACCCTTACAAGAAACTTGTGACTGAAATGCCTCTGAATCCAAAGCAGCCAAGGTAAACAGGCAGTAAATTGGTAAGTCAACATATAAGAAACAACGTGATGATGTGCCGTTTAAATAATGAAACCCTGTTCTTTAACTTGACTATCAAATACTCCACCTTCTATTAAAACAATGGTTTGAAAAAGAACAGCTTGGTAAATATTATGTGGTGTTGCCTAGATGTCCTTCAACGTCATCATGTCTCTTGTTTATCCCATACTACTGTACCTGCCAGACCAGAAGAGCGAACTTAAACAGTTTACCCTGCAGCGTCAACTTCCCCAATTTCATTTTAGCTGTGTTATGTTCAAGGAGTCAACACCATGACCTGTCACACCCTAACTTTGTTAACTTGACCAAGCAAACTAGCATGACATCCAACTTAACAGGCATTTCCAAAGACATCAAAACCTAAAAGCACATGCCACAATATACATGTGTGACACAGAGGGAATGTTATAGCTAAAGTTTCATCACAGTTTACAAACTGTGCAGGGAAAACCAGTTTTGATGCTGTGGCATGTGCTGGCATCAGCTGAGCCCTGGATTATTTGCATGAACTGCAAAAATGTACTTCAGGTTATGGGAAGCCCCAGGTTACGAAATATTAAGTTTCTTTATTAAAAAACGGTTCCGAGTTACCTAATGTCAGAACAATAATTTCCCTAATTTGCTATTGAAAGAGAGGGTCAGTTTAGTTATTTCAAAAGCTTGTTGAGGACTCAGTGGCTACCAGTAATGTCACTTCTGTGTGTCTCCTTTGTGATATAAAGGTCACATATTAAGCAAAGAACACTTTTTAAGGTTTTTCAAAAAAAAAAATGTGTCTCTGGTGTGTCTAGAGAAAAGACCTTCCTCTCTCTTGTCCTGAAGCTAGGTGACCCTAGTTTATCAAATCCATCTTCCAGCTTCCGGTGTTATTTCCTTGCTAACACTGGCTCCAGTAACACAGTGTTGTCAGAGGTGCGAGCAAAGCACACCAATTTCTCTTTTGTTGGCTGCAACAACCAACACATAATTCTTCACGCACCTATCTGAAGATATCATGAAGAAGTAGTAAAATGTTCCCGCAAAACGAAACTTTACTCACCGTAAACTATTAAACTAGAAATATTTTTGTGCATCTTAGTCCAGATTTCTGGTCTGAACTGAATGTTAAACCTCATTGAAGGAAACCAAATATTACGGTCATAAGTTGGATGCCTGTAACTGTTTTTTAATGTCTTTTCGAGGAAAACTTAATGCTCAGTGATTCTAAGTGTTATATCGTAGGCAACTGGACTTGTTCAATTTTTTTTAAAGATGTTTCATCTCTCTCTGTTTCATCTTCCCCCCAAAATAAAAATATGAATCTGAAAATGAGCAGCATACTAAATTCAATTCATGGAAGCTTTTTAATTGCATAAACACCTGATATAGTAAATCTTGAAGAGCTAGAACTTTTTATGAATCACAAACAGGTCTCAACTCACCACTGGGCCTGTCTTTCTGTTCTGCAGGAGATGTAGCGCTGGACTTGAGCTTGGTTTACCCCGTACATGGACAGCCATACCATTGCACCCCCGACAGTCAGGCTCCAGAAGGTATAGCGCTGCCGCGGGTCAACATCAAAACTATTGGAAAACATTATACAATAAATCAACGTAATAAGTACAGTATTTAGTACATTTCAATGTACTTACTGTGCACTCATAGTCATGTGTCGAAATGGAAAAAAAATAACAGTGTTTTTACTTGTTAAAATTAATCCGTGATCCATTGATGGCGATCTCCAGTACCCGTGCAGGACCACCAACCTGAACTGTGCCGTGGATAAAAATGGCCACAAAGCCTGAAAACATGACAATAATCTGGAACACATCAGTCCAGATCACGGCTTTCATGCCACCCTGTTAGACATTATGGGAGAGACAGACAGACCACAGCATGAGACTTTTACAAAAAACTGAAGGGCAGAATGCATTCATCGCTTATGCTGTTCTACTAAAGCGTCTACGGCTGGCATGGGTGTTGCAGTACATTGCACTGCATTTGGATAACTGAACATATGGTTCTTCCAGGAGAAACACAGTGCAGTTCTTTCCAGCCAACGATACATTTGTAATGTTATAAAAGTAATCCTTTCTGAGGCGAGACACGATAATTGCTCAAATTCAGAAAATGTTGCAAAAAAATAAAAAAATTCTATCCTCCAGTATCAATCCTCATAGTTTTGAAGTTGTTTGTATGTATGAAAAGAGCTGAAGAAGGCAAATTAAAGTGGGCACGCTTGTCGTATTGTCTTTTGAAATTTCAACAATCGTCAAATGCAGGTGTGGCATCGCGCTCCCAACCAACTCCAGGAAACAACCCTAAAAACACAGACTAATATCACTTTGGGTAGACGCATGAGTAGTTCTTAGTTAGGTCAAGCAAACATGAACTGCTATATCTAACTGCAACACTGGTTGAAGGTCTAACAATCCAGCTATGATAAAATCATCAAGGTCGAGGAAACAGCATATTTAGAAATGATGGGACTCTGAACAGAAACCTCTTGATTTACGCAAAGTGCTGTGCTGGTTTGATGACATGAAAATAAAAAAAAGATCTTACCAGTGTGGTGTACAGGGTGCAAATAAACCCAGTAGAAAACAGAGACACCCACATGTTGAGTCCAGTAGCTGAAATTAAAAAGTGAAACGGGTGTTCTTAGAGTGTTTCAATACAGAATATCCCTTTATTTTAACATTTATTTTTAAACTACAGAAAATGACAAGTCATTGACAGCACATCACCACATTCTGAATGGCTTTTATTTTCAAAATGTGTGATGTTGAAAGCCCTTTGTTGAAAACAATGTATAAATCTTTGTCTGCCCTGCAGCAGTTCCGTACGAACCATTATTTAAATTTTTGCTGTTCAAATGAAAATGTTTTCACGCATGAAGAATGAGGTTAAACTTTGCTTTGGTGTGGTTGTGTGCTAAGCAAATACATGTAGTGTTTGGTTTGGAAATGACAATATTGGTAATATCAGGATGGAAGAGAAAACTTAAACTGTAGCAATCAGCAACGGTCTATGAGGTTCACTTTCACATATGTTACAGAATTTAATAATCTGGACTTCACTGTTGGATCCTTGTATTCATGATGAGGGTCATGATGGGTCTTGATGTGCCGACACATCTTATAAAAATGACTCGTTATAATGTTTTAAATGTATTATTATTACTCGCAGGCTGCAAAGCCTTAGTCCAAGGATCTAATGATCACAAAGAGACTCGTCACAACAGATGCAGTCACTTTAAAAGCGCAAAAACAGCGCGGCGCATCAGGTCATCATACGTAATTAGCTGGAGCACATGAGAGGAGCTCCTGCAAGACGCACCGTACCATAAGAAAACAACATTTTTTCAAGCGATGTGTCTCTGTGTGATCAAACATATAACGTGGTAATACCGAACTCACGATTGACTGTTGTCTTCCAATATCACATTATTTTTGTCATCTAAATCTCATCCAGCACCTGCAGGTATCGTTCTTCTGTAAATCCATAGTGTGTATAAAATCTCTACACCTGTGCTGGTGGATAAACTATTTAAAGGTGACATTGAGCAAAAAACCAGGTGTGTTTACTGGATTTCTCATAATCTGATAACAGCTTTCTATCATTAAGCATATCGCCTTAGGCTGTTTACATGAGCACTTGAATAATCTGGTAACTCCATAAATCAGATAATGATCGGTTTATGAGTTTATGAGTGCAAGCAAATGTGGTCATTGTTTTTCTCAGATAACTTCAAACATAACTCCTGCAGTTTCCTGACACACTGTACATTTTAAAAGTTGACATTACTTTAAAAAAGTCAGAAAACTGTATGAGCTAAACAACTTTTATTAGTCTACTTTATTTGGTAATTTTGAAGAATCAGAATTTTACAGTGTAATAAGTCTTAAAGATTCTAACTTTAACCTTCAAGAAAAAGTTTATTGTGCTTTACCTAGGAATGCATTGCAAAGCAAAAGCTAACATGCTTAATTTGGGTTTTTATCAAATATTCATTCTCAGGTTTTTGAAAATATTTATGTAAAATTCCTCAAACCTCATCACACTATACGTTTCAGTGGGGTTTCAATATCACTTTGGCACTTTTGCATAATAATCTAAATAGAATAAATACATCCAATGCTCACATTTCTCCAAGGTTCATTTCAAACATCCTGTTCATGGTTTAGTTAATTTTTCTTTCACCTTGGGCTTAATCAAGGACAGAAAATGCTCTTAACAAACAATCTGTAACCACAAATGCAGAGAATATACACAAGATTTTATTTCCTTATTCCAGTTCAACATATGAATAATTGATAACATTTCAAGACAAATGGGTTTCAGGAAGATCCTCCTACCTTGGCTGAGGATCAAGGCGGGTGCATAGATGACGATCCCTGTGTAAAGCAGCTAAGAAAGAGGAAACAACAGTGACAATCACTGGGCTCAGGTAGTTTTAGACTTCATTATCAGTTTGTGGGCACTACAAAAATGTCTGCCTGGAGATGACTGAGTCCAAACCAAACCAAATATTTGCATGAAGTTACAGTATGAGCACTGAACATGATTTCGCCTTTAACACTGAAGAGTATCGGAGAACACAGAGATGTCTTTCTTACCGTCGCAACAAGAAACTGGATACTCCCCAACAGCTGCATCCCTCGGCCAAATCTCATCTTCAGGTACTGTGACAGGCAGACGGCTAGAGTTATAACACGGCGGAGTATCTCTGCATGCATAGCTCATCCTTCCTCACCTCTTATATTCATCATTTTAATGACCCACAGGTGCATTTCATCATCGTGTCAGAGAAATCCTGACCCTTTTTGTACGCTATGTTCAGTGAATAATACTCAATGCTTCATTATATTATGTTTAGTTTGTTTAAACCCTCATATCAAACTCTCAGAAGTCCATCAAAAACTAATAATTTGACAGCAGATAATAATTGCAGTAAATTCACAGTACTATACTGATATTATTTAGAGTAATATAGATGGGAATCACGGTAATATATTGTGTTTCTATTGTAACACAGAGATAATGTTACTGTAAATACATTATTTTGATGTAGAATTACACTATGTTATTGTAATAGGCATCTGGAGTTATTGTAAATATACAAGTTTACAGTAAATTTACAGTTATATTACAGCAATGTGCTGTGTTTTCACGTTAACCCAACCATATTGCTTGTTAGCATGTTAGCCTGGGAGCCTTGTTAGACCACTTGTAGGCCTGGTAACATGCTAGCATGTAAGCCTGTTGTAAGCCTACAATATTTTATCACTAAATTGCTGTATGGTGCAGTAACCTAATACAGTATTTCCTTGTAATGTACCATTTTTAAGTTTGTTTGTTTTTTTTAACGGTGGCTTCAGATACCACTCAAATTCGAATTTAAGGCAGCTGATGGTATTATTCCAAATAGTTACCTGCCATACATGTCAAAAGCACAATTACAGTACTTCACCGTGAGAATTTACTGTGAAAACCTGCTGTTTGTTAACAGTTTTTATTATTTCTAAACAATCCAAAATTTAAATCTCTAGATCTTTGCTGACAGATTACATGAAAACATATTAAACTAGCTAGAAGCCCATTCTGACCTGATTGGTGCTTGTGATGCCCAGTCGATAGAAAACTGGCAGGAATAGAAAAGCTGTCAGCAGGGAGTTGATGCTCTGTCCGAGGCACATGTAGAGGAATTTAAAGCCGTAGCGAAAAGCTTCAGAAGGAACACCCAGAACTTGGACGGCTGACATAAAACTGGCACAGAGAGACAGGCCAACAGGTACTGCCGGCATGCTCCGACCCCCGGTGAAGAAGTCGTCAGCCGTGGCCTCGTTCGGGCTCTTCCTCAGGGCCTGGAAGAGTCCGATGGCCATGGAGACCAACAGCATGGCAGCAAAGACTGCATAGTCAGCCCAGACGAAGGACTGCTGTTCCATGATTTTACTTCGATGCTCTCTGCCTCGTTGTTTGATAGATCTGTCAGAGGGAATGCAAGTCGATTAGTGACCATGCAACAACTGATGCAGACACAAGGCATGACATTTGTTACTTTCACATAAATAAATCATGTTATGTAAACAAAAAAAGTTCAGTTTACATTCAGTTTTTCTCACCAAAAAACATTGTGTGTTTTTGACATCTTTTTAACATGTGTTCCACCATGATAAGGTTTAGGCATCATAGGTTTGTTAAGACAGCAGGGGGGATAATAGGACGGCAACAGAAGCAGCTAGATGATCTTTACAGCACAGATAAGCCCTGTCAATCATAAATGACAAAACACACCCCGGAGACGATACAGAATATCTACAAGGGTTCCTTTATCCCAAATGTAAATTCATTTGGTCAACCAACTACTGTGAACCTAAATATGAAAGTGTAGGCTGGACATCATGTGTATGTACTGATGGTTGTAAAAGTGAGAGATCTTTAATTTTCCTGTTTTGGCTGGAAGTTGTTGGAAGTGAAGAGTTGTGTTGTGCTTTCCCTTTATTGAAAAGCAAAGGCTACCGTACCTCATTTAGATTTTTATTCAATATTACTCAGCACGTTTATATAACTATTTAAATAGAATAAATAGATCTGTAGCTCACATTTCCCCAAGGTTCATGTCAGACAACCTGTTTACAGTTTAGTTAATTAATCCCCATAACAACACCTGATACTTGCACCGAGGCGCTCCACAAAACCATATGGAAAACCCAGATGTCAAACGCATTTTCCTTCCAAGACAAAGTCAATTTTTTTGAATATCTTTGATCTGTTGTTTTTACAGCCATGTTTCTTGCTTGCAGTCTTCTTCTTCTACGTCTTTGTTGGTGCACTGCTACACGTCATTGCCCGTCAATGCCAAAAACTGTTGATCACTGGAATAGCTGGTGGGAAGAATGTTTATCATGCTGCTAATATACTAAAACAAAACCCACCTGTGAAAACATCGCTCAGTAGAGCTACTGGTGGTCAAAAGCTCCGCAGAGAACCTTTAAACGAGGTCCAGGGAAGTTTACATTTCATATGTAGGTTATATTAAACCTTCTTCCCATTTCTTCCTCCTTCTTCCTCCTCTCATCATCCCTTCATGGCTCATTGTTGTGCTTCCAGGCTCAGTACTGACACAAACTCAACAAGTGGAAAAAAAACTCTTGTTGGGAAAGCATATCTTGTTGTGCGTGAAAAATAAAAACTGGACCTGCTCATAAAAACATTACTCTTTAGTACTACTAGTGATCACAATCTCCTAACTTTTAGCTGCTTGTACACAGGAAAGATACACTGGGAATGAGACTAAAACAATGAAACAAATGGACTTTTTCCTGCAAAAAAATGTAATGAATGTATAATATTTTTCCACATTTAATTAATCATTTAGAATTAAAAAAAAAAACATGACAGGTCTTCTTGATGAAAACATTTCCCACTTCTCATCAACTCTGTAATTTAATCTTTTCTCAGTGAAACAACAGCAAAGGTGTCTTGATCAGTGGGTATGAATGGGTATACAAATTACCTGGCTTTGACATGCAGGTCAGGTTGGTCTTCTCCCAACAATCAAAGAAAATAATGCAATCAACTATTTCTATTGACCCATCATTCCCCAGTGTTTACTGCAGATGTAACGTCCTCTAACCACATCTGAACCTGACATGAAAGAAGCTCATATGGGCTGTTGACATATGCTGCATAAAGAAAGCTCCAGCAATGCAGCAATTAAAGTCAT
This sequence comes from Pagrus pagrus, assembly GCF_965226575.1. Classification (NCBI taxonomy): domain Eukaryota; kingdom Metazoa; phylum Chordata; class Actinopteri; order Spariformes; family Sparidae; genus Pagrus; species Pagrus pagrus. The sequence continues at coordinate 21,420,145 of NC_140190.1, forward strand.
TAATTTACAACATAGGACTGAGTGCTTTCATACGACATCGAATTAAATCAATTATAAATATGTATTTATGTATATTTTAATTTCTTTTTATTTCCCTTGAATGATTTATTTTGTTGTCTCTCCATTGTAAAGAATAAAGAATTGGAGAAAGTGCGATCTCAAATTAGAGCAAAATGTTTCAGTTTGATTAGAAACATGCTCAGAGTAGCCTGTATAAGTCTATGGTGGTGCTATAACTCAATATTCTTTCATTTAGGAGGTGAATAATCTATAATATGTGAATAAGGTCTATTATTGCGTCTGATTCGGCTGACAGGACAGGAAGCCGCAGCTAAAATGTGGTCATCAGGTTGAAACACTTGTTTTTACCTGCTGCCGACAATAAATCTGCATTTTTTTTTCTCCTAATCATAACTGAATAAAATGTCCAAAGACTCACCACTGGTGTGCTACTCCATGAAGTCCAGTTTCTCCCGCTGGTCGTAACAGGAATGTGCTGACAGCCCTTTAAATGCTCAGCAGCTGCTGCGTCTCCATGAGCGTGCACGCACGCGTAAGGCGTGCGTGCACCGCAAAAATTCCCGTGGCGGGTTCCTCCGCTCAGGTGTGTGTGTGTGTGTGTGTGTGTGTGGTGGGTGGGTGTGTCATGAGTGCAGTCGGAAGTTGACAGTCTGTGACCAAAAACATAAGGATGGTGAAGTGGCTGGAAGGACTGGGAACCCGTGTGTGTGTGTGTGTGTGTGTGTGTGTGTGTGTGTGTGTGTGTGTGTGTGTGTGTGTGTTTTCATGATAATGTGTTTATGACGTTATCATTCTTTTCCTTGCCTGTATTATCTTTTATTCTTTATCTTGTATTATTTCAGCTCACCATATTTTAGCCTAAATACTCTGTGGGACCAGTCTGACACTAAAACAGGAAAAGGTGTCACTTGGTGGAGAGATTTCACATCTTCACATATTTACATTGTACCTTGTTTTACAGGGGGTTATGTGCCAGAATATTTCTCTATAAGGAAAAAGAAAGTTCCTGCTACCTGCCCGAAAACACTTGGGTAGATAACACCCCATAAAAATGTGGAATTGTCCTTGACCAGGTTAAACACTGAGGTGCTGGTAAGGAGTTTGTGCTAAACTAAGCTAAGTGGCTGCTGGCTGCCACCTTAGGGAGGCTATAGATGAAGTATTGCTGTGTTGTTGTTCACACCCTTGATGGCATAACACATGGCAGCATAAGCAGTTAGACGGCATCAGAGATAGTAAATCAATCATCAAGTCTATAAAAGTATTTTTCTCAAACTACAGGTTAAAGATCATACAGTTCGCAAGCTATTTAGTTTGTTTGCGAATTAAAACAAAGAAATCAGACTTCAGTTCATCCAAAATCTTCCAAACAAGAATTCATACCCTTGATGGGATGACACATGGCAGCACAAGCAGTTAGACGGCATCAGATAAAGTAAATCATAAAGCGGACATAATGTAAAATCCATAAGTCTATAAAAGCATTTCTCACGAAATAAAGGTTAAAGATCATACAGTTTGCACGCTGTTTAGGTGTTGGCTAACCAAGTCAAAGAGATCACTTTAGTTCATCCAGAATCTTTAACGAGGTTTCTGCTTCTTGTTTTTAAGAATTCAAGCATGACGAAGCGTCATGTTGCAACGGGAACACTGTGATCCAGTTCATTCAGATTGCATGAGCATCAAAACAGCGAAGGTTCTTCACAGCACTGTGAAAAGTGACATGGTGACTTCCAGTTCCAGCAGGCTGCCAGCCATTATACTTATAGGTATTATAATTAGAGTGACGTGACCTCTCAGTGATCGACTGTTCTGAACAGGTGGATTTGACCTGAGGACGGGTGAAATAACAAATTCTCCATCATCCCACTTCCTTGTAGACACTGATTATCACTCCCTCCTCCTCTTCTCAGGTGATGTATGACCACAACAAACCACACCAAACAATTACAACCATCATCTCAAGGGCTGACAGTTTCTAAAAATGACCCCCTACTTCTTGTAAATTTACAAAAATCCCTCAAATGGATCATATGTATTCTGAAGAGTGATTATACCTGAGATCATGCTGGTGCTGTTGACTGATTGACCTGAGGGAGGTGCTAGAAATAGGTGTACAAAGTTCAACACTCAAGGCAGCACCAATGTCAATATGCTCAGGAGTTTTAAGGTAATTGGCTTGACACAACTGGATATTCAAGTTTGTTTTCAATCTCTTGAATCCCACTAGCAGCATGGCTCTAGACAGGCTGGATTAAATGGATAGATTACACAGACTATAGACATATTTTGATATTTGGTAAACAAACAAAAACTTAACCCGCCATATGAATATCAATCTCATTAATAGACCGTTTTCCCGGCAGACATTTTGACTTGTCAAAGCAGGAAAAGCACAGGTCACCAATAACATTAACGATGGCTATATTCTATTAAGTGGCCCAGTAAGCCATATCAGAGTGAGCATGCACAAAACCAGAGCCCTGGATCAAGTTCACCTGAATGGAATCCAGCCGTCACTAATGTTAGAAACTCTACCTGTGCTTTTCCTGCTTTGTGAAGTCAAAATGTCTGCTGTGAAAAGGGTCTATTTAGTTAGGTATATATGTGTTAGTTTATTATTTCTGCATTCAAATTGCAGTTGGTTAGTCACATATTTATAGGAAATGTATAGTCATATGTTATACATTTCATTTATATGCATTTTACATTTCATTTTAATGTGTCTTTACTTTTTCAGATTTAGATATTTAAACGGAAAACATACATTTACAGATACTTTCTCCTGATGTTTGAAGAGGTGAAACCACTTAAAAACTTCTTCCTGTACATAATGTTAATGTTGTGTATGTTTAAAGAAAAATATTACATACATAAATACTGGAATAAAGTTTGAACTCTTTTCAGATTTTTAAAATATTTTGAAATATATGTTCAACATTATTTAATGAAGGTAGTTGATGTTCTTTCCCCCTCATTACTGGCCCCCTAGTGGCAGGGAGGCCCCAGGCATGTGCCTACAAATGCCTATGCCTGGATCCAGCCCAGACTCGGTTGGTCTTTCATCATTTGGTCCAGGCTAAAATATCTCAGCCTCAGCTGTACTTTTTGTTTCTAGAGCTAGTTTGCTCATGTTAGCATGCTTACACGCTTAAAACTAAATTTGCCAACACAAACAAACAAAGACAAAGATTATAGCTGGGTTGCACCAATAAGGATTATTTAAAAAAGAAAAGCGATTAAATCAGGTTATAACTTTAAAGATTAAATAACTTTAACATATAGCTTAAAATGAAAAAAAGATTAAATATAAAACATTCTTTAAACCTCAGTTTAGTTTTGACTATAAAGATAAATTTAATTCTATGGCACCAAAACTTTAAACTGCAATTTAACCTGTGATCCAGTATTAACTTTTAACCTACACCTAAGGAGGTTTACATTTTTCATGCTAGAAATTGTGACAGCTTGAATTCAGCCAGAAACATCTCTGACTACTCCTGCATCGTAATAAAGTCCTCCGCTGTCCATCAGTATGCTCAACGCTTCACAAACGATCCATCTCAATATGCTGTCATGTTGTTTGATCATCAGTGATCTAAATCTCTACTGGAAGATGAGTCATTGGCCGGATTTTAGCAAAACACTTCCTCTGAATCATATTGAGCACATAGAGAAGTAGTGGGTTAAGTTTGAAAACTTTATGGACATTTGTTTTGATGTCTGATGCTCAAACGAAGGACTGTTTATGTATCACTATGTTTACCAAAATATTATTTAATGTGTAGGCTATTTTAAAAATACACAAACATGTTAAAAAAAAAAAGTTAAAAACCAAAAACAAAAAAAAGTGGGAAAAAACTATGACAGGGATCAGGAGGTAAAAAAACAGTAATTAAAGGAAAATGTAATCCAAATATTAAATTATGTTTGCACTTCAGGTGGTTCTCTGACTGCTTAACAGGAAACTGCTGTAGCCCATACTGTTAAACAAGGAAACCACAGCTGTCAGCTGGTTCTCTTCCTGTAATGTCAGATGAGTTTCTGCGCAGGACTGACTCACTAAGTTCAGTGTGGCTCGTTGTGGCTTGTTGCCTTATGTGTTTTAATATGGCGTATACCTCTTTCTCTATACTTTATTTTTCTGTTTTTTTTCTTCTGTTTTCTTTGTTTGTTGTTTTTTCCCCACTTGCTTTCCCTCCAATAATTAAGACATACATTACTTTAGAACAGCACCTGAACATCAAAAATGTTTGCATGTTTTGCACTGATTTCTCCCACCGAGAAGCCAATGAAGATTTTATTCTTAATCAATCCGTTTTTCTAAATGAAAGGTCCGTTTCTGTAGCCCACAGAAGCTGTGATGTTATATACAACCCACAATATAAAAGCAATGAATTGATGAAGAGAAACGATGTTTGTCTTTCTTTCTTTTTCACTTTCTTTTTTTTTATCGTATTCTGTATTCTTAGTGTGGGGTTAAAATTTTAAGGTTTCCAAGGAGAGGGGTCAAAAGTTCTTGGCCGATACAATGTTTCTTTTGTTGTTGCATAGTTTTCTTTATTATTGTTATTAATTTCCCTTGGAAGCAAAGATTAAGATGAAATAATATATATATACTGTATATATTCAAAAAATAACTGAACTGCTGCTACATTATCTATGAAAGAGCACACATCATTCCATTTATGAAACAACCCAAGTCATATTTTGTGATGAGGCTCCTCATTTAATCAGCAGAACTGTGTGAACACTGGCACAATGTGTACCACTTTCAGAATGCAATAGTTATGAAAAGTGAGGGGTTCCACATTTCACTGTTTACTTATTGTGTCAGTTCAGTCAGAGATGACAAGAAACTGTCGATGGTGTCGCATTTGCTTGTCGAAATCAGGAAATCCTATTTAACTTCCTGTCAACACACACACACACACACACACCACACAGTTCTGGTTTACAGGAACAAATGATCGAGTTGACGACATCTGCCGTACAAATGTAAAGGTAACACTCCACTCCAACAAATACCTTCAATAACACAAAATGTTGACTTTTAACTCTAAAATCTGTAAGCTTGAAGCTGTTGTGCAGTTCAGATATGTTTCATTTTATTTCGAGGACACCCACAATAAACTGTGGACGTGTTTTAGCTTCTTCTGTAGCTTCTGCCATGACAGGGGACTTGATGTTCCCAACTCTTTTATAAAGCGTTGGTTGTACATGTGATGGATTGTAGTGATAATTGTCATTTAAATATTGTTTATGTTAATGATCATCTACCAAGTGAACGTAATCAGATCCATATTGTTATCAAAGTAAGCAAGGAAATGTGAAACAATGTTATGTGTTATTATTACACAGTATTATTTATTTCACATACTGTGTTCTTGATCTTGAACATGGCAAGCTGTTTCGTCTGATATGACGGGAATCCCCACACATGCACTTTAGAACATCAGCCAGTCAGTCGTTGTACATATAAACTGAAGTTTACAAATATACACAATTCTGTACTCAAACAACAATGACATTTACATCTTAATGTATAAATGTAAATGTAAATAAATGTTTCTTAAAAATCGAATATCTTTTTACAGTAACACTCTGAGTTGAGGCTTGCTGGTAAAGTTGTGGTGTGGAAAATTACTCTGAATCACTCGTCCTTTTCATGCCCTTATCTCAGTAACTGCAGACGTAGGCTGTGAGAAAGATCTACAACAAAAACTACATGAATTTGTATCAGTTTAGCAAACTCAGGAGGATAGCTAGATAATGAAAAATAAAATGAATCACTCAATTGGTTTGAATGAATGTGTACATTCGTCGGTGTTGGAATGTAACCAAGTACATTTACTTAATTACTGTGCTTAAATAGTGCGTATTACTGTTTCCTGCTATACTTTATACTTCTGCTTCAGCACATATGTATCACAGAGAATATATTGTGCTTTTTATTCCACTTCATTGACAGCTATAGTTACTAGTTACTTTTCAGATAAAAAAAATTGGTTGGTAAAACATCACCTTATAAAATATGCATTGTTACTTTTTATTGAGACCTTTTACTTGAGTCAAAGATATCAATATCTTTTGGAAACATAACAAGAGAACAGAAGGATGGAGATTTATTGTTGGCTTTTCCACAAATAAATAAACAAAATCTGAATCAAATAATCAGAAAGTAAGAAAATAAGAAACACAGAATATTGTAACTAGCTAATGGCTACTGTGGCTACATTAGAAGCCAATAGCAATCTTCTTACTGATAGTTATTTTAGAAAGTAAAGTTTTACTATATTTGATTTGAAGCCAAAGCAAAATCAGCTACAGTGGTGTTAAAACAGTGAAGAGCTGCAAACCGCACACATTTATTGGAGTGCAACAACATAAAAAAAATAACCAACGTAAATAATACAAACCTATCAAAATAAAACTAAACATGAGTTGTGTATAAATTCACCTTACACAGACAGTATTCAGCGTCATTCCCAGTGTTCCTAATTACCTCCATTAGTGCTTCCATATGTCTATAAAAAGTTCCCTCTGCATATGCAGCATGCATTTTTTACCATTGTATAAATATTTGTCAGACTACTGATTTTTTTTTTTTTATAAAATCAAGCAATGGATCAAGTGCAATACCTCAAATATCCAACAACTTAATTTGCATTTGAAACTGCTGAAATTATGTCTGCTTAATCTAGAAGAAGTAGCGATGGATCTCAGTGAAGAGGAGTCGGCCCCTCTGGTGATCAGAGACCGGGGAGGCAGCCAGAGGTCCAGTTCAAGCACTGGTCCCAGTTTACAAGTACACCTCTACTTCCTCCCAACCACAAAGGAGGCAACAACAATACATATTTTGTGTGGACAGATCTCTGCTGAAAATGTCTGCATCCAAGTGGGCAAAAAATGTGGTAAGATTTCACTGGATGGTCATGAGACTGACTGAAGGCTGTATAAAATAAACTGCACCCTATTATATATTTCAAAAACATATTTAACATTTCTCCGAGTTTCTTAAATTTGCAAGTGTGGATACATCGTATTGCTAATTAAAGCATCAACTGGTCAGTCATGCTATGATGATATACTGTATGTGGTCTCTTTTTCCAGGAATCTTACCAGTGTACCAAAGTCTTTTTGGTTTGGCATCAGACGATCTGTCATTTTGGTATCCTCCATCACACATGTTCAACACAGAAGAAAACTTACTGGTCCACTTTAGAGTCCGGTAGGTGAAAAAGAAAACTATAATAATCGTGCATTCACTCATTTATCTCAAGAAGTATATCACTTCATTATTTTATGAAATGGGATGTAAAAAGGTAACCTGTAAATAAAAAAAAAAGAGACATTAAGAGAAATAAAGTATATTTTTAGAAACATTTGAATGAAAAAAGACTGATTGTCATCCTTTGTTTGTAGAGGAAGCTTGTTCTCTAGTACTTATCCCAAAGCCAAAGAAATATTCTTGTTGTTTGATCTTGATCTTACAGAAAGCACACAGCATGTTAAAAAGTATATATGCCTATTCTAAGAAGTTATCTTCGTCAAACAGTGAATATACATATTCCTAGAAGTTAACTTTGTTCCTGGTAATAATGTCATTCTATGATCAACAATAGACTTCATTTTTGGTTTGCAGGTTTTTCTTTGGAAACTGGTTTGGACAAGGACCGAGAACATCATACCGCTACAGTCTGACCCGAGGCAGATTCACTCCAGTGCTTGACTACAGTGTCATTGAGTATCTCTTTGCTCAGGTAAAAGTATAAAATACTTCAAAAAATGTAATTTATTGCCTCATTGAGTAACATCATTTCAAAGTACATTTTATTTGAATTCAAAACAATGTGTATTCAGAATTTATTTGATGTAAATCTACAATACTCTTATAGTATTATGTAATTTTGACAACTCCTGAACTCCTATACAAAACAAAGAATCATCATGTCAAGGGAGAAAAAGGTCTGATGTTATTTTCATATTACTGAATTATTGACTCATCCTACCCACCTAGTCCTTTCTGGCAAACATTCTCATTGTTCTCTATTACTTATCCCAATATCTCAAAATGTTTGGTGCTTCAAGATGCAACCAGTGTCACTTTTTTAATCTGATGGCAAACAGTAAAACACCAGAAAAATTTCCATGGGTAACTTAGTAAGTGGTTTATATGTTTAATGTTTATAAGCAATAAAAATTAGCAGTAAAATCACTATTAACTTAGGTTGAATTAACTTTAAATGTACCATTTAATAAAGACTATATCGATCACTGATTTTTTTTTGATTCATAGCTGCGAACCGACTTCATTGCTAGTGAGGCAGGAGTGTCTCCACCTTTGAGTGCCCAAGAGGAATGCCTTGGCCTTGCAGTGTTGGACTTATGGAGAATGGCTAAAGAGCGCCATCAGAGTGTAAAAGAGCTCTGCAAGACTGTCAGGTATTTACATTTGGATTGTGTTTCATTTTATCCAAACTAGACCTCACCAATTAAAGTTTAAACAACCAATACATTTTCTTCTATCATAAACAGAATAACTATACTCTTCCTACTCTTTCAGCTACAAATCATGCCTTCCAAAGTCACATCGCCATGAGATCCAGAAACGAAACCGCCTGGACCGTTACCGAATCAGAAACACCCTCAAGCGTTTCTTAAAGAAGCTTGGCAACTGCTCAGTAGATGAGTGCAGCTTGAAGCTCAGGTACCTGATTGAACTGACTGGCATCGAACCTTCTTTGGGAAACGAAACCTACCGAGTGAATGTGTCTGCCTCTCACTCGAATTCAGCTTTCTCTCTTGTTCGGGTCACTGGAGGAACTGGAATTCAAACCAGCGGAAGTCATCCTGATGGTGCCCTGGTAAGAACAACTCAAGTTTGAGTAGAAATGGGGCATAGTGGTGAGCTAGTCATTCTATTAGATTACCTGAGCGCTCTTATTTAAAAAGAATCTGCGTAGCCATGCTTCTTCTGCTTTGTTTTGTTATCTCATTACATGGAAAGTACTAAGGATCTGATCAGCTCAGCTCAGCTGATTGACGTAGGTCTGCTAGTTCATACATCAACAGACCATATTCAAACAGCAGCCATTTTCCTCTGACGTTAAAATGCTAGGATAATGTTATGCTGCTTTATTCTGGGCTGTAAATCATTTAAAAAATAGGTAATCCCACAAATCATTATCTTTTTACCACGTCCCAGTTGATCAGCAACTGAAAACGAACGTTGGCATTCAACAACTTCCCAGCTGAGATTACCATTTGATTACATTGACTGTGTTTCACTTCCATGCTCAAATAAATGTGTCTAAGATGTGCAATGATTATTAGAATTACTTTATTTATTTTAGTTTTAGATTTCCATCCAGAATTTCCCCATCGAATGTCTTTTCAGTTGTTGAAAAATCCTTAAAGTGAAACTCTTGCCAAAATGCAACCAGGCTTTTTTTGTGAAGGAACCTGAGTCAAACCTTTGTGTAAAATCATAATTACGACGAAAAAGCCACTTTTAAGATTTACCGTATTTTCATTTTTGGGTCAAAATCATTTTCAATGGCGTGCTAGGGGCAACATTGCGGCAGCAGCAAAATCGCTATTTTTAAAACACTAAGAAGACTTGACACAACATGAAACTTTGCTCGTAGTATCACCAGGGTCTCTACACATGAACATGAGCATTGAGAACATTGTTTGTGTACACAGAGTTTACTAAAAAGGTTTTTGAACTACTCACACTAGCAGTAGCTTGCTCCGCTCGCCGCCGTCCTGCCAGTCGAGATGCGTCGATCCCTGAGTGTGACGTAACATGGAGGAGAGTAAAGGTGGAAAGCTCCTAATGCACAACACATGAAACACAGCAGTACGACATTTGAGCTTCCCACACTGAGTCTTGTCTTGTGTTCTCAATTTTGCTTTGCTTGTAACCTGCATTGCATTGTCTTGTGATACGGTCTTAATTGTTTAGCTGTAGCTCACTTTGTCTTTGTAAAACTCTCTGAGCTCTGCATTTATGATGACTTTATTTGGCCCTTCAGAAAACATCCAAATGTAGCCATCCAAGCTCCACTGGTCATATCCCCACCCATGAATTAATAGACCTCTCTTCTTCTTTTTTCTGTTGCAGTGGCAGACATTCTGTGATTTCAAAGATATCATCGACATCAGTATAAAAAGGGCTTGCCATGAGCAGGCTCCACAAGACAGCAGGATGGTGACAATAACACGCAAAGATGACAGATGCTTGGTAGGGGAGGGATCTTATAATCAACACTTCCCCAATCATTGTTTTCTGTTTATTGACAATGTTCCTGCTATGATTTGATCTAACACATGCATGTTTATTTATCCTTGGTTTGCTCAACAGGAAGCCAAGTTCCAGAGTCTCAAGTATGCACTTTCATTTGTGTCACTTGTTGACGGCTACTTCAGACTGACCACAGACTCAAGCCACTACTTCTGCCAAGACATTGCTCCTCCAAGTCTTTTGGAAGGGATCAAAAACCATTGTCATGGCCCAATCACGTGAGTCAGTTTGATTAAAACTGAATCCAGTGACACCATTCACATGCAGCTGTTTTAGATGTTTCCTTCATATCTTGTTTGATCAGATCAGAGTTTGCCGTCAACAAGCTGAAAAAGTCAGGTTTTAAAGGTGGCACGTTCCTTATTCGGCAGAGTCCCAAGAACTATGACAACTTCTTCCTCACTGTTTGTGTTCAGGTAAAGATTCCTGTTAAAGCAACACAATGGGCTTTTTTCTTTGAAGAGTAATTTATTAATTATGTCTGTGCACATTTTTATTTTTACTTTAGGGAGGTGAGCACAAAAAAGATGCCCCATAATTGATAAGAATGTGACAATGTAATGTATGAATTTTAAAAGTATGTGTAAATCACAAGACTCAGTTGCAATCATAAAAGTTTAACTCTATGCAGATGATACACTCGTTTTTATGAACGCTGTTTCTGATCAAAAACAAACTTGTGAGAGAAGTATCTGCACACTCCAATTTGTTCAAAAGTCATTACCATGTCACTCAGATTTGTGTGTAGTCTGTTTTCTGAAGTCTACTCCAGAATCTTCTTCCAACAGCCTTTTCAGTGCTGTAAAGGTTTTATGTACCTTTTTTTTTTTTTTTTTACAGACTCCCCTTGGACTTGATTATAAAGACTGTCTAATTATTAAGAATCAGCAGTTCAGTCTTCCTGGTGTCCAGAAAACATTTTCCAGCCTGAGAGAGCTCACCAGCCATTACCAACACAACAAGCTGTTACTGGCTGAAGTACCTGTCAAGTTGGCCCGCTGCTGTCCACCCCGACCCCAAGGTGTGTTTCTCATCTGCAGTATGTGCAAAATGAAAAACTCAGATCAGATTTACTGGTTAATACTGTGTTAAAAACTGATTATATTTTTTATATATATTTTTAATGCCTGTCGCCGGGTTGGATTCCAGCTTATCTGAGCTGGATAAGTTATAACAGTATAAAACTATTTTTCATGGTGTTGTAAGGATGATCTGAGGGATCTCACAGCCTGAGGAAAGAAGCTGCTCTATAGTCTGGTGGTATAGTAACATACAGCACTAAAACAACGTTTACTTCAGTTCACCACTGTCATCTTCTTTCTACAGAGTTCACCAGAATGAGCAAAAAAACACTGGTAGCTTCACTGCAAAGTCTTGTGTAGCAAATAAAATCCAAATTTGTCCATATCAAGAGAATTTAAATAAGTGTTTACATCCACACTAGTGTCCACATATGATAGTACTGTATGTCGTGTTAAGTAAATTTAATATCAGACACTTTGAGACTTTTACTCAAGTACTAAAGACATTCACTTTACCAAAGTAATCTGTTAGCACAATATCTTTATACTTGTGTATGACTTTTGGGTAGTTTTTACAAAACTGGATATATAAATTAACTTGTGGTCACTCATTTATAATAATGCAACAACCTAAAAAACACCATTTCTTTGTTGAACTGAGATACGTGCCTGTCATATTTGCAACCGTCATGGACTGTATAGCAATAAAAACGTCCTCTGCTATTCCTACAGAGCTCACAAATCTGATCATCATAAGCAACAGCAGCGCTGTAGAAGCTCAGGGGTCACCGACACCTGAAAGGAACAAATTCAGTCACATCCAGTTCCACATGATCAAATATGAAGACCTGAAATGGGTAAGATAACTCAAACTGGACCAGACCTAATACTATAGTACCACTACTGGTCTTCTTCCACATTATTTTTCTTACTAGTTCCTCCTCCTGCACTATCACCTCTGTTGCTACAACTAATCCTACATTACCATGACTATTACACGAGAAATGCTGCTACCATGGTACTCAAGTCAAACTAATATAAAAAGGTACTTCAAAGCTAAAATGTTCTTTATGATGGAGAACACTTTAATGTAGTTTCTGTATGTATTTTTCCTGTAAGGATGAAAGCCTCGGTCAGGGATCCTTCACTCGAAATTTCAAAGGCTACAAAATAGAGATTCATGATGGGAAGAAACACGTGACCGAAGTTTTCCTGAAAGAGCTTGATGTCGCTCACAAAAACTGCTGGGAGGTGGGTTTCTTCTGATTGAATTACTGTTGTATTTTGTTTTTCAAATGTTTGTCATCTAACTCATGTTGTTGTCTTGTCTCTGCCTTTTTCTTAGTCATTCTTTGAAGCTGCCAGCTTGATGAGTCAGATTTCTCACAAACACCTCCTTCATGTATATGGTGTTAGTGTTCACAGAGTAAAAAGTGAGTTGAAGCCAAACTGCAGCTTCTTCCAGACTATCCTTTAATTTGCTAGTTTGATGACTGTTTTTCTCATCAGCGTCAAGAAGCCAGTGTGCTTGATGTTTTCTAGATGTGTTAATGTTCTGTGAATAATGTTGCGCAAATGTAAATATTTGTGATTATTCTCTTCATATTGAGCAAAATAACTATCTTCACATGAAATCCTAATGTGACCCCGACTCAGTCCCTCGTCTGTGGGCGAGCGTTTGTGTCTCTGTGTTTGGTTTGAAGTACAGCTGTAGAAACAAACCTCGCTGTGCCTTACAGACATCATGGTGCAGGAGTTTGTCGAGTACGGGGCCCTTGACCTTTACTTGAAGAGGGGGACGTCTGTGTCAGTGAGCTGGAAACTTGACGTAGCCAAACAGCTCGCGTCTGTGCTGATCTTTCTGGTAAGAGAAACTTTCTGAGGTAGAGAATTACCAGATCTTACAACAGTAATGGCACTGACCCAGTCTACACCAGTCCACTGATCAATTGTGGGCTATTTTTCTTTCATATACTTCTTCTTCTCACAAGTGGAAGTCCAAAAACACATTTTTATGTATTTATTTTTAACTTAAATGTCTGTTCTGGAAATGTATGCAAATCAATTAATTTTAATAAGATAATGCTTAATTTGCATATTTGATCATAACATTTCAGAAAACTTGTAGCCATGAAATTAATTGTATTAATAATCAACTGGGGAAGTTTCACAGCGATAACTATGAGTTCAAAATGTCATCCTATTCACCTGTAGTGACTTTATTCATGTCAAATATCAAATGTAGATTTGGGTGTGATGTTTGATGTGATTTTGGATGTTAAAATACATGACTAGTCCCAAAATATAATTTGTCCATTATAAAGACCAAAATTTACCCGCCCTCAGAAGCAATATTCAATTTGGGTCTGAAACTTGGTCAAAATGGCCGATACTGATGACCACTGTCACGGTTTAACAAAGGGGACCCAAACGCAAGACATACAGGCAGACACACAACAGAAAAAAAAGTGAGGTTTAATCACAAAAAATCTATAAAATCCAAAATTCAAACATAGAAGAAACATAAGACACATAGCAAAACCAAGTCCAAGAACAACAGCGAAAACAAAGTACAAAACACAAGGACACAGGCAGCAAACGCAGGTTAAGCATGAGGAGAAGACAGGGAGCCGATGCTAGACATTGGACTAACATGGGGAAACAGATGACCTGACAAAGATAAAGGGGAAGACAAGGACTTAAATACACAAAGGGTGATTAACTGATAGAGCACAGGTGAGGAGCAAAATGGGCGGGAAAATGGACAACGGGAGGAAGTAGAAAGTGAGACATGACACAGAGGGATATAACTTCAAAATAAAACAGAAAACAACAAAACCACAAACTCAAACTATGACAATCACACAATAATGAGCCAACATTAACCTGTAACTGTCTTTCAGGAGGAAAAGAACATCGTTCATGGAAATATCTGTGCAAAAAACCTGCTGCTGGCCAGAGAAGGTGACCCGTCACAGGGCAGCTCTCCTTTCGTCAAGCTGAGCGACCCCGGCATCAGTGTGGTCACGCTTGGCCAGGATGGTAAATAAGAAAGGTTACCATGTCTGACAGCATCAGGTCCATACTAAAATGGACCAAAGAAACAAACAGATAGCCAAGCATAGTAATACAATATTAAAATAAGACTTTACAACATAAACAAAATTATATTCATATCCACCAAGAAAGTATAACACATTTAAATTCTGATACCTAGCCTTTATATGTCTGTGTGCATGTTTGTTTAGTGATCCTGGACAGGATCCCCTGGGTGGCCCCTGAGGTGCTGGAGGCCCCGGACAACCTGACTCTGGAGTGTGATAAGTGGAGCTTTGGTGCCACTGTGTGGGAAATCTTCAACAGTGGAAACAACCCACTGCAAGGCTTGGAGTTGAAGCAGGTACTCCCCCTTATTCCTGATCAGTCAAACTGTGCACTGAGCGCTGATCAAACATCAAAGTCCATTAAATAAGCTGCTCGTCAGTCCAAGTGACTTTAATATATGCTTCATTTGTTTATAGTTCTGAAAAGGGAAAATAGATTGAAGGAAGGGTTAGGATGGGACATCCTAACCCTTCCTTCAAACAAACTGAAACTGAAGGGGCAGTGTGTTTAAAAGAACCAACATCTATAGAGCATCTGAATCAAGATACAGCAGAAATTGTATTGATTTTCACCCTATCCCAACATCAAAATGTACAGAATAAGCCCTCTGGAATCACAGGTCAGATGGCATATTTTTTAAGTTTAGCAATGATTAAAAAGATCTCGCCAAAACACAGAAATTAAACTAAGAAAAAAGAAAAACAGAAGAAGGCATATAAACAATTAAAATCATAAATAGTAAGTGCAGGAAATATATAGTGAATCATTCTTCTTATGTGTTTCCTGTAGAAGCGGAAGTTTTATGAGAGCTGCCGGCAGCTGCCTTCCTCCCAGTGGACAGAGCTGGCTGATCTCATCAGTCAGTGTATGGACTACCGTGCAGCCTTCAGACCTTCCTGTCGCAGCATCCTCCGTCAGCTCAACAGTCTGATCACTTCAGGTAATGATCACGTGTAGCATTACTCAGCTGATAGTGAGACAGACAGTATAAACCACTCATCTAAAAATATATCAAGTTGAAGTTTCTTTACTTCAGTAAAAAAAAAATGATAAACTGTACCAAAATCTTCTGATCAATTGTGATCATATGAATACAATATATTGAATATAGGAAGGAGAGATACGCCACATCAAAACTGAGGAACAAGGCATGCCAACTCAAGTGAGGAAAAACTTGCCATGTTGAGGGAAAAAAAACCTTTTAATGGGGGGGAAGAAGATGGAAGAAACCTTAGGAAGAGCCACAGAGGAGGGATCCCTCTCCCAGGACGGACAGACATGCAATAGATGTAGCTGTACAGAAAAGAACAGCAAAATCACAGTTTACAAATTGCATTAGCAGACTATCTGATCCAAATTGTAGTATAATGATTGGCATGTTCATTTATTTACTTATCATTTGCATTATTTGTCCACTCTGATTTCATGTGAACTGTGTCTACATTATTCCTCAATGGGTCATTGTAAAATAAAGAAAAGTACAGAGGCTATTTCCTGGCAAAACTTAACAAACATATGATTCACTAAAAAAACACAGTTCCAGATACAAAACATACTAATCAAAGAAATACACAACATTCAGAAACAAATACAGCATGACTCACAGGTAGAAAAATATCCTTTTTTAAGTTTAGTTGTTCAATCCAAGCTCAACCGCCTGGCATTTTATGCTGACTCATAGCACCACCTGCTGGTGTGGAGGGCAAATTACTCAGGCAAAGACTGCCAAAAGTCAACTCTTTGTTGGATTTATAATTTAACTTGTGAGGCATGCAGCTTTTGATTCTGAAGCACGGTGTATTAGAAATGTGTTTTATCTTTGTATTAATTTGTTAATGGTTGTTAATTTCCCTTCTGTTTGATCCTGAAAGTCTTTCTCAAAACGGGTAGTGCCTTAGGAATCTGGCTACTGAATGAGAAGAGATAACCAAAAACCATTACTGTGAAGTTTTCTTGTTTGGTGGCAGACTATGTGATACTACACGCCACTGAGCCGGTCACACAGAGCCCTGTGTGGAGAGCCCTCAGCCCAGCTCAACACGACCAGACGTTGTTTGAGGAGAGACACTTACGCTACATCTCCCTTCTGGGGAAAGTAAGTCTGCACTCAACAGACAGCATGTACATAATGGGCACTTTAATGATCATAATCTCATGAATATGTAACTAATTATAAATAGTACAATGTAATTGTATTCAGTAACTGACTGCATTTCAATTTAATCCCTGAATTATCATTAAGAGTTAATTGGTGGTGCCCCAAACATTGTGTTTACTGGACAAACTGATGAATAATCAGACCAGAGCGTATTGATGTTATGGAGGACAGCATTAATTAAAGCTTCTATCATCATCATATTATATGAGAAAAAAGTATTATATGATAAGCTCTCTCTTCTCACAACAAACCTCCGTTTTATGTGTACCCTGACTGACTGACTGACTGCCACAAAATCTTTCCAGGGAAACTTTGGCAGCGTTGAACTTTGCCGTTACGACCCACTGGGCGATCACACGGGCGAGCTGGTGGCTGTGAAGAAGCTGCAGCCCAACAAGCAGTCGACCCTGGAGGACTTCAAGAAGGAGGTCAACACCCTCAGTGTTTTCCACTGCGACTACATCGTCAAATACAGAGGAGTCTGCTACAGCGCGGGTAATAAAGAAACTCACTGTAGCTCATTAAAATAATCAACTCCAGTTCAGGAACAAAATTGTTACACTGCTTAGATTTTAGTTCTTATTTCCTATTTTAAATTTCATGTTCTCTGATCGGCAATTTTCCATTGCTGTTAGTATGTGTCCGACCTCACGTTTTAATATAAGTGAGTAATAAATACTCCTCCCCATAAATACGCATCCTGTAAAACCCAATAAATCACTGAGATAAATCTACTCATGTTTTCTAATGAACTTAAAAGATAAGATGATAAAATGTCCAACTGATCTTGACTGTAACAATTGCAAAAAAAATGTACAAGTTATATTATCAGAAATTATTATGGAGTTATGGCTGTTAACAGGGAGTAATAAGTTCAGGTGCCAGTCTAGAGTATTTGACTGAATGTGCTCCTGCGTTTGACCAGCTCATCATGAAGTGAGTGGGAGACATTGTCCGAGATGATGCATAACTTCACCGCCAGGAGGTACAGCTCCAGCTCCGCCCCAATAATAGGCAACAGGCTGCATGCACCTTGACTCATGTGCATGATTCTTTGAACTGCAAAACTGCAATGTTTATATGCGTGGCCAGTACTCATTACTCTTCAGTGCTAGTTTGTTTAACATTTGCTTTTTAAGGTGGCCATGTATTTGTATGTTTCCTACGGTGCTTTCTTAAAAATACACTATGTGTATTTCATGATCTCCCCTGCATGATCTGAGTCTTTAGCTGACACCATTGTCCAGAGTGACTTGTGACCGATTCAAGAAATGAGAGATGATGTGGAGCATCTTCTCAGTTTAAAAAGGTTTTCCTCTGCTGAACGATTTTAATGTTTGCCCGTTCACAGGTCGCCTCAGCATGAGTCTGGTGATGGAGTACCTCCCCTACGGCAGCCTCATTGGCTACTTGGATAGTAACCGACATAACGTCAACACCAGGCGGATGCTGCTTTTTGCTTCTCAGATCTGTAAGGTAAGAAGAGTAAAACATATGAGCTAAACATTTCATTATTGGGTGAAAAATACATTCAAATTTGTCCCTCACAAAAACAATCACTGAGAGGAATCCTCAAGAAAAAGATAGAGGTAATTCCTCCCGGAAAAACAGTAACAGAAATTTCTGCAGGAAAGTAACTCTACTGCATTTATTTATTAGTGTTTATTTGGGAGATATCTGGCGAGAATTTGGACTGAATCCTGAAGGAAAAGAAGATTGTTTTGGCAATCAGGAATCAGAACCACCTCACATGTTATAGCCTTCCATGCATGCGTCAAAAAAAATAAATTGTTTTATTCTTCTGAAATATACAACAAAGATAGCTCTCTGTGAGATGACCCTTTATTTTTTTAACTTCATTTTCACTGTAAGATAATACCAAGGGTCAAATGTATTTCATTTTCTTTTTTTTTGCTGTTTCACATTTCCCCAGGGGATGGAGTACCTGCAGTCCCTGCGTTATGTGCACAGAGACCTCGCAGCCAGAAACATCCTTGTGGCCAGTGACACGCTGGTGAAAATTGCCGACTTTGGGCTGACCAAGATTATTCCTTTCGACAAGGAGTACTACCGAGTCACTCAGCCTGGAGAGAGCCCCATTTTCTGGTAGCTTACCTCATGTTTGAAACCTAAGATACTCTTAAATCAAAGGTGTTAAAGCAGAAATTTGTAACTTTCTGCAGTTTGTGGACCCTGCTGCAAAAATTGTTGTGGCGGGTTGTGTGGAAGCCTCCTGTTTCCTCCTGTTTCCAGTCTTTGCACTAAACTAAGCTAGCCATCTAGCTACTGTCTGTAGCCTCATACTTAACATACAGATACAATAGTGGTGTCAATCTTCTCATCTATACCTCTGCAGCAGAAATCACATAAGTGTATTTCCCAAAACGTCAAATTTTCTATCTGATAATACAGAAACAAATGTTTTGGATAAAGCCAGCCAGTAGGAAATAGGACATAATCAAAGATCTAAAGTCAGAGAATATGGTGATTACTGTGTGATTTTGCTCTGATAAGTAGCCATCCTTTAAATGAAGATTATCTTGAGTTCAGTTCCTGACCAAACAATGCTCATCTAATTGCAGGTACGCTCCAGAGTCCATCAGCGAGTCCAAATTCTCCCACAAGTCAGATGTCTGGAGTTTTGGCGTCGTTCTTCACGAGCTCTTCTCCTACTGCGACATGAACTCCAACCCAAAGAGAGTAAGAAGGTTTACTATTGATATGTATATGGAGGGACAATGTCTTTAAACTATCAATAATTGTGTAACGGTACTGTTAACACCATTGTGGTTTCACTGTTTTAGCTATACATGCAGGAGATTGGACACAATGTGCAGGGTCCATCCATTTCAGTGCATCTGGCAAATATTCTGAAGACTGACTGGAGGTTACCCTCTCCTCCAAACTGCCCACCCAAGGTATGTTCATTCTATGTGGGTTGTTTCCTGAAAAACAGGAACCTTTTTGGAAGTCTCTGATCTCGATTGTAAATACCCTAAAGGGCAGGTCGATTACTATGTATTTTTTTCCTCCAGTAGTAATTCCTTTTTTCTGATTCGAATCCGGAAATTAAAATTTTGGTCAAAGTTTGAATGTTTAAGAGTCAAAATTCTATTTTCCGATGCCCATCTGAAATCTTTTTTCCCACGTGACGTAACATAGATCTTTGCATGACGGCATTGCTACACATAAACCCCCTTAGGCCTTAGTCCATAATATAACAGATGTAACGTATATAACTTATGTCATCTTTTCCTAAACCTAACCCAAACTGCGACCATCACATATTTATTTTTGTTACCATAACTGAAGGACACCTGACAATGTATCTGCTCTCCACAGAGGTATATAAGCTGCATGCAAAATTGAACTTAGGCAGTTGCACTGCATGCAATTTAAAAGTGTAAAGTTGTGTCAAGATCGGGTTGCTCAGAAGATTTTTATGTTTTTTCTCATTGTAACACCAGGTGTACGGTATGATGAAGGAGTGCTGGGGGTTCAACTCTGAGGAGCGGCCGTATTTCTCCAGCCTGGGAAACCAAATTGAAACCATCATGCAGGACGAGAGAGAGAACCTGAAAGGCTAACAAGGAGCCTTGTTGTGTCTCATGGTTAAAGTTCAAAATTCAGTTTACAGAGAGATCTGAGAAAGCTGTTTTTGTTACCAGTATCATTTACAAACAAGCAGATTTGATGTAAATTCCTGCCTCACCAGGAAAGAGGTCAACAAAAGGCAGATGAAAAATAGAAGTTACCTGGATGTAACTTCAGTTCTATGAGTACATGTGTACAATCTATCGCTAAATACACTTTTAGTCCAACTGTGTCCTATGTAAGATCTTAGTGTGGCTCATTTTATTGTGGTAACTTGTAGTCAATTACAGTCATAACATGTGTAAGAGGAAAAACTGTTTAAATGCGCAAAGCCCTCATTTAAGTTATTTTTGTCAAATTAATTAAAAGATATTCAACTACAACTCATTGCTCATGCCATTATTATAACAAATTAAGATACAGTATAAGCTAGAAAATGTAAGGCACATTGGAATGCGCAATGCAAAGGATGTGTTGGATGACATATGTGAATTTTACATTTGTGTCTCCAAAAAATGAAATGCTGATGTGTTTAAAACACATGGCTGAATCAAAATCATGAATAAATGTTTTGTCAAGACAATGACTAAAATGTGAAGTCACTTTGAGATGTCTTGGCCATAGTTTTTGAATACTGGTTGTATTTTTATGACCTCTTCCAAGGGGATATGTTTTCACCTGTCTGTTGGTTTGTTGGTTTGTTTGTCAGGAGGATTACACAAAAACTTCTGAGGGATCTGCAGATTCAGATCAAAGGCACAGATCTAGGAATTTCTTTCCTAACTTTTTTTTAACATAGTGAGATAGGGCATTTTTCACATTCACGTTCATTTCTCAGGGATTAATGTATGGATCTGGATTTTTTTTTTTTAAATCAGGCCTATTTTGGTGGCTGGTATCTATGTATGAGTCAGTTTTGATGCAGTTCCCAGATCTGATCATCTTTTTGATTTTGATTAAAGACATGTATATTTCACAGCTGCAAATAAAGCAAAAGTTTCCAATAGCTGGTGATATACTGTAGACAAGTCAACACCATTTTTGACCCCAAATAAGCAAATGTTTTCTATTCAGATGTTCAGATGTTATACATGCACAAAAACGTACACAACACACTAAAGAAAAGGGAAATCTACGGTGGCCCTGAAGTTCAAAACACAACATTTCATAAAACACACTCAGGTGTTGTTGTGTTTTGACCTTAAAGCCCACTGTATAAACTCCAAAAAGCATATGTCCACTTAAAGTCAGGATCTACCATTTTGTATTTGTAATCCACTGACCATGACACACATTATAACACTTGCTGTGTACATTGTTCTTCTGATTGTAACCAATAACAACCAACCAACAACATTACTGTCATTAACAAATGATTGATTTTATTCTTCAAAAGCAGCCTGAGTGCTCTACCTTTTAGATAAGGTATTAGGTATACAACACAAGTAAGCTAATAAACCATTTCATCACGCCACATTTAAGATGGGGATCGTGTAATTTGTGCCACATAAGATCGATTTGAGCTGGAAGGAATCTGTGTGCGACTAAAATGTATTTATAAAAGCAAGGGTCGTATCTATCTAGTGTGGAGGGAAGGCGTAGTCCTGCTATCTTCACACCCTTGTGGGAAACAGGACCGAGTCCTGCTTTGGCCAGACACATCCCCATGTAAACATCATCAATGGGAAGAATGGTGATGGACTGAGACATACTGTATATGACCGAAGCTGAATAACCAGACAAGAGGAAGCCTCCACCACCACAGTAGGGGGGATATGATTCTGACTTATATACCGGTACTGGGATAAAATACTTGCTCCTAGATGATCTAATTGGCCCTGTATCTTGCCTTAGACGGCCAGTATAGAGATGCTTCCTTCCATTATTGTCATTGAGGCTCTGGAGATACTTGACCATGTTGTCTGTGTTGGCAAAGACATCATCATCCCCAAAGAGCAGGAAGGAAGCGTTTGGACAGTTTCTCTCCATCCATTCCAGGAAGAGTATCTGCTTCAAGGTGAGGTTGTAGAATGTGTCTCTAAAGTCCCACTGGAGGATATCATTGTGCTCACGTTGCTCAAACTCCAGTAGTTTGTTCAGTCTTTCTTTCTCAAAACCAGAATCCATTGTTCCTGAGATGAAGATCCTCCGGATCCACACACCATTGTGTAACCTCTCTTTAGCCCAGGTTTTGCGCAGCACCTCTCTGCGGTCGGAGTTCACAGGAGTGCTTTTAATGACCAGAAGAAGGAAGACTTCTGCTGATTTCTCAGCTCCTCCACATTTGTCAGGAATGTCCAAAAGCATTGGGAAATGGCGACAGTGTCGATAGTACAGAAAGTCTTTTATATTAAGAGGAAGAGAGTTGAAGCCGGTGACGTTGGCCACAGACGTGTTTTGTTGACATCTTGGCCAGGAGTACACATAGGAGCTGTTTTTGGTGGATGGCATCATGTGACCATCGTCTTTTTTCACATATTGGACCCTGAAGATGTCTTCAACCTCTTTATGGAGGTAAAATACCATAAATCCTCCAGTTCCCAAAAGCAACAAGAAAGTTCCTTTTCTCATCATCAAATCTCTGCAGCGAAAAGAAAAATCAGTTTTCTCATCAACACATCTTAGTCAGAAATAAATTTAACATATTGAGGAGTATTTAGTTCCTAAAGTACTGAGGGTTTCAGGTAAATAAACCTTGGTTATTTTTAAGACACATTAAAGGATAACTACCGTTTTTTACAACCTGGACCCTTTTTCTAGCAAAAGATATGGTCATATACTCACCCAGATAACTTTGGTGTCATTTGGCGTCGTTCGGACGAAATTAGATCCAGTGTAGCGTCGATATATCCATATAATGCGAGTAACGGGGCAGCGACACACAGCCTCTATATAACGCATTATCTGCCACGAAACTAGTTAATTTCACTAATATTTTGTTACGATATGCTAGCGCTATTCCCCTCTGAGTCCGGGCTCGTCCGTTATCAACATCCGGGGTCAAACTAGCAGTAGCAGCTACAGGTAAACAAGCCGGCTGTCGCGGGTGCGCGCGCAGCTCAGAGACAACATCTTCCAGGTCAGAGGTAGTAGCTCAACCTACAGACCCCGGATGTTGACAGCAGACGAGGCCGGACTCAGAGGGGAATAGCGCTAGCGCATCGTAACAAAATATTGGTGAAATGAACTAGTTTCGTGGCAGATAATGCTCATAGAGGCTGCGCTTCGGTGCCCCAATCACTCGCATTATATGGATATATCGGCGCTACACTGGATCTAATTTCGTCCGAACGACGCCAAATGACACCAAAGTTATCTGGGTGAGTAAATGATCATATATTTTGCTAGAAATAAGGTCCAGGTTGTAAAAAACGGTAGTTATCCTTTAAATGCTTATGGAGAATTGCATGTATTTTTTTTTTAAGATAATGTGGCTGCACTTTTGGAGACGTCCTGATCACCACAAGGCTTTGGTCAACTCAAAACTTTACTATTATTGAAAATTATGACACCATTAGGAGCCCATCCTGGCGCACCCAATCAAAAGTGAGCAGAGAAAGTGTGATTAAGTGTCCTCCAGGGGGGCCTTAAAAATGAGAGAACACAATGCAGTACCACATAGGTTGTCCTACATGCTAGAAAATAAATCTACCAGTCTCTAAATGGTTAAGTAGTTAAAAGTGTGTGTTAATGTGGGCCCACCACCTGCAGGGATTGGCATCAGGGACAGGTGCAATGTATGTTTGGTGGCAGGCAAAGGCAGGGACATAGGCATCCTGACCCCTGGCATCACAGACTGGTCCTAGGGACATGGAATGACACCTCTCTGGTGTGAAAGGAAGGCGGGCGGTGAAGCGGTAGTAGCAAGATAAAATTGGATTCACCTCCACGCTTCTGTAATTTGACTGGAGGCTGCTGACCCCCAATGAGAGGAAGAAAATGGATTGATCGATTGATGTATAAAATGTATTTGTATCAAAAGGATTTTTTCAATTTGCTCAATGCTAAGTGTAGTGTAATCTTTGACCAAAGAGAATTTTGGACGTATTATGTTGAATATTTTACCCCCCATCAAAAAATGGAACTTTCCTATGGTGCCTGTTGAGAACAATCAAACATTCGTGGAACCTGTTTGATGACTTACTGGCTCTTTGTCCACAGCCACAGCCTGTGACGCACAACCACACCTCATGATATGAAAAGTAGGCAATTGCAAGTGGAGTGGAGTTTGCCTCACGGTTTTTGTTTCCTTGTGTGGGACGATCACAAAAAGGTCTTTGTAACATTCTAAGACAAATGGGTTTTTTTTCCAGCTAACAGAAGTAGCTGAGGAGTGAGATAATCACCTTCTAACAACATTTAATTTTAACAACAAAAGGAAATTGCAATGATTGGTGGAGTAGCCAAGTTTTGAGTATGAATATAAGTGTACCTTTCCCTCGTTATATTAATTGAAATCACTTTTTTAACCAGCTGCAGGTAAGAAAGACACAACCAACTGACTCCCAAAGAAAGGGGGGTACAGTAGTCAGGAAGAATGCACAATAAAAGCACATAACAGTCTCTACAAGGGAAAAGGGAATGAAAAGATACATTAAAGATTTAAGTTTTCAGATTGAAAATTAAATCCGACCTTCAAACCACATCATCTTCAAGTAACACCTCAGCTTGATTTCAAATCAAAGTATGTGTATAAAATATAGATTTAATGTTGAATAGTGATATGTTTGAAGAATGAAGTTCATAGAAACATGTGGCACATTATGAAATTAATTTAGTAGTAAATACCTGAACATATTGGTGGATCAATGTGAGCGCTTGGTGAGTAGTCCTTCATCTGACAGTCTGTACTGATTTGAGTAGACTACCACAGCAGCAAGTTCTGTTTCCTGCTCTACAAGCTCAGGAAGATTGTGGTGAGGAAGAATGCAGCAGTTCCACACTGAAGAGTCAGTCCCAGATATTATCAGCATGAAAATGAAGGAAACTGAACTGAACCTGCTGTTTTACTAGTGTAACCTTTGTTACTGTAGACCATGGGCGAGGCTAGCCCCTTTCAAAAGGGGCTCAGCACCCCTGAAACTTGGAGAAAGAAATGTTTTTATTCTAAATGTTTTGTTCGTCTTTGACATGGTTAAATAATGTCCAAAACATACTCCGTAGTTTGTGGTTTAAAATGTATATGTTAAGGACGAAAATGAAAACACCCCCGCTTAGCAAATGGTATCATCCTCTTCTCACCCGCTGCTTCTCCTCCTGCACCGCACAGCGCCGCAGCCCGACCGTCGTCCAGCGCGACACACACGCAGAGTGAGAATCCGTTTAGTTGTAGTGTTACAAGTGTGTCAGGAAGACGCTAAAGTCACGTAGCTTTACCCTCCCGGCAAAACTTGGGAAACTTTTTGTGAAGTTAATGAAACGTAGAAGTAGTATTTCTTTTTAACTCTTGACTGAACTTCATTGATTGATACAGCATTCAACTCTCAGCTGTGCCCCGCGGATTATTATTTTTATTTTATTTTTTCTAAACCCACAATGGACAATACAGCTTCTCTTGTGAAAGGACTTTGTGATTAAAACAATGTTGTGTGTCTAAGCCCAATAATAATAATAACAATCATAATAATAAATGACACACCTCTGTGTGCATTTTGATCATATCCTTAGAATCTGTAAATGGTCTCCATAACATTTTTGTGACATGACAAACTGACCTCAACTCTCCTGCCTACAATATATTTGTGTATGATTGTCAGTGAAAGATGGAGAAGGAGAAAGGGAAAACGAGAGCATGCAGGAAGAGGCAGGTGAGAAAACAACATCAATAAATTGACATATAGTGAATAGTGGCAAGCAAAACAGTAACTACTCATACTCCTATACTAACTTATCAGCATTAAGTAGCCTATTTTACATAGACATATTTTTTGTTTTTGTGTGAAAAAAGGGTGGGTGGTGGCAGTGGGGCTCATTGGGTTTTTTTTCCTGGGTCACGTGACGGTACAACGTCAAATCACAAGAGGGGGCAGGAGGAGCAAAGTGTACCTGCTCCGCGCTGTGACAGGAGCAGCACTTGAAAGCAGCAGCACTTACACAGACACGGACAGCCAGGTCGCCTCTTTGATGAAACTGCAGCAGTGCATACAGGAGAGAGACTGGAACTAAAGTATCATCTCTCTTACACTGGTATTGATCAATATCAACACCAACGTTGGTATCGATATTATCGATATTTGGATCGATCCGCCCACCACTAATGGAGAGAAGTGAGAAATCTACAGTAGGAGGATGGAGAGCTGAGGATTGACGAGTTAAGTAATAATGGACCTGTGAATTTGCTTTAAAATAAGTGTTGAAATGCTCAGGGATATTCCTGTCTTCACTGGGAACACGTTCTCCTGAGCTGCGAAGAGAAAATTGCATAAACCCCGAGACCTTCTAGTGGGTGGTGGGCAGGGGCTGTCTGAAGGGGAAGGAGTGAAAAAAAAGGGCACCAACTGCATGTTGATTCATTTATGGTGAAAGAGTTACAGATCTTTTTGTGACATGTTGGGCAGCTTGAATGGGACTGCACTGCATCTACCACTGGAACATTTTTTTTTAATTTTTTTTTTTTTAAATATGGGGCACTCAGTAAAACTGAGCAGAAAAAAAAATATGCATGTGACTCAGGTGTGAAAAGTCCCACTGTTTAAACCCCATTTAATCCAGAACTGGTTCTAAACCAGAACTGGTTCTAAACCAGAACTGGTTTGCGATGTCTGTCCAGCATTCATTTTCATCTAGGTTTTCTTTGTCAATGAAAAAGCCTGCAGAGCCTGCCTGTGTCATGCTAATGTTAGTATGACTTATTTTGAACATATTACAAATAGCATGTTTACCCTTGGTGACAGATGTTCTTCTTGTTTTGGGACGGGGTGGCTCTCTTATGTACACAGCATTCCTGGTATGTAAAGCAGCTACAAGTCACTTGGACCTGTCGACAAAAGCTGCACGAGCACCACCATCTTGTGTCATAAGGATCTTTATCTGGCTTTGAGTGCATTTGTTTCTTAAGTGAGTGAAACACAGACACAATGTTGTTTTGATTTTTCCTTTTTAAACAGCTCTTTGCAGAATGCATGGCAATGAGGTGCCGTACCACCAGACTATAGAACAGCTTCTTTCCTCAGGCTGTGAAAGCCCTCAATTCATCCTCAGCACTCTGCCATAAATAATGGTTTTAATTTTGTGACTTATCAAAACTTATTAAATTGAGACTGATTTATAAAGTACGGTTAACCCCGTGTATAACCCCATAGAAAGATGTTTTATTGCTGGTGTTTCCGCCCTTACTTGAAGTGATCATTTTACAGACATCACAACTAGCAGTATTTTCAGCTTTCTTTGTGAATCGAAACCACACTTTGTTTCTTCCTCTACACCATCTTGTTGCATGTTTCAGCAACATAATGATGCCAGCACCAGTAAAAGTAATTCATAAACTCTGAGGATTAAGATGGCATTAAGATGGATCAACAATTTGGAACAGTTTCTCAGCTGGGACTGGTTCTCAATTTGCAGCTCTATCCACCGGTGTCAGTGGGTTTCACTCTCTTAGCATCTTTTCAGCATAACAGCTTCTAAAGCTTCATTCTCTAATGACAGGATGACGTACAAAGACGAGGGAAATTACAACCTCCTTTTCCAAAAAAGTAGGGACACCGTAAAACATAAATTCAACAATTTGACGGCAGCAAAATGTCTTAGACAATTTGGGACAGGGGCAACAAAAGACTGGGAAAGTTGTGGAATGATCCAAAAACACCTGTTCGGAACATTACACAGGTAAGCAGGTTTATTGGTAACAGGCGATAGTGTTCTGATTGGGTATGAAAGGGGTCTCCTCGAAAGGCTCAGTCGTTCACAAGTGAGGATGGGGGAGGTTCACTCCTGTGTGAAACTTATGAATGTATAAAAGACAATGTATAAAAGCCAAAGCAGTATGGCTGTTCCCGTAAATGGTGGATCTTTAAATATAGTGTTCCTCTTTTATTTATTTCTTGAGTGCTACTTTTATTTGTGTTGCTCTATTTTCATTGCTTTATTCTAGTCGAATTTAAAATATTTGAATATTGTTTCATACACTTCCTATGTGTGTATATTGTGTAATCCTGTGTTGCATGAGAATTAAAATGAACCTTGAACCTCATGTATCATTTCAGATGAGAAAGAATTTATCATTTTCAGAAAGAAATTCACAGTTTGGCTTCAATTCACTCTGGTTGTGCATTTGTCTTTTTTGCATCCTTCTTTTTTATGTTGTCATTTAGTTCTGCAGTGACATTATTCATCCACAAGGGGGCCCCCATTCCCCTGTTGCCTTTGGAAACTGCAATCAGGGGTCCGTTTCACAAAGCAGGTTTAGTGAAAACTCTGAGTCTGTTAACCCTGAAATGAGGGAAACTCTGAGTTTTCCGTTTCACAAAGGGAGGTAACTCAAACCAGAGAAAGAGGGGAAACTCTAGCCTGTTTCACAGAGAGAGGTAACTTAAGCGCTCGGTCAGTTACCATGGTAACATACCCTATGAACCTAACCTGGTCGGGACCAGGTTTTTCTCAACAAACCTCGAGTTTCTCTCTGTCTCCGAGATTTCCTCATTCATTCAGTCAGCAGGCGAGTTTCGGCGTAATATAGTTCTGCCGTCTGTTTTTTGAGAAAATCATTGCAAAAATCAGTCAGTAGGCCTACATTAGAAGTTATATTAGGTGGCGACTATTTTCACTACCATGGCATGTCCTTTTGATAATGATCCCGTGGATGAAGGTGCAGCATTACTGCGCAGAGAATTAAATATTCGTCGGGAGATGATTATCAGACCGCGCATAGATGTTCTTGCATTTCCAGACAATTATCTTTTTGAGCGGTACCGTTTCACGTCACAGTCCATCATTTACATACACAACCTAATCCGTCCTTACATTTCCAACATTACCAACCGAAGTCATGCTCTCACATCCCAGCATAGTGTGTGTTGCGCTGGGTTTTTTTAATTTTTTTTATACAACGTCGGAGATGCAGAGCACTTGAGCAAGGCAACTGTATGCAGAGCGGTCAGAAAAGTGTGCCTCGCCCTGAAACGCCCAGTGGGGTGAAAAACGTAGCCCTCCTCTTCCCCGTTGCCATGGTGACTCGTCGAATCGAGGCTCCATTGACGCTGTCTTTTCATACTTGTGGCGCACGCGCTTAACTCCAGGTGAAACTACTCCGAGTTGATCAAACTAACTCAAATCAGCTGTTCTGGAACCGAAAACTCAGAGTTTCCTATCTCAGAGTAGATCAACTCAGAGTTCAAGGTTAGACTCAGAGTTTGTTGAACCTGCTTTGTGAAACGGACCCCTGATGAGAGACATCCATACCATCACTGCTGGAATGCAATGAGATGACAACATTCAACATCCGATTACTGTTATTGCCACAGTAAAAGGTTAAGTGTTCGCTGAGTGCTTTTATTTTTGTAGGAAGTGTTTTTAATGTGACTATATTTTGTTGTAAAAGGTGCAGTTTACTTTCCCTGTTGTCAGTATGTTGCACATGAATGATCTGTGTAAGGATTGTGTAACATCTCAGAAGACTGGGAGTTGTCATCCTTAGAAATACATTAATATAGAACATGCTTTCCTGTATGTAGTCATGTAGAACTGCAGTGACATATTTGGGATACAAGAGGGCAGCACAGTCCTGAAATGCAATGCATCCCCAATACGTCTTCACTTACTTTTTTCCTTGAATTGGTCTGATGCGACCTTGTCCTGGATAGATGTGTGTAATAAGGACAACAACATTTAGTTTTTTTGTTCATATTAAATACATGTTTACTACATGCAGTACACAGTTTCTTTCAAAGCCATCGATTATAAAACAAAACAAACTGACATCTTTACAGTATGGAAATAAAAATTGATTTGGAAATTATATATACAATACCTGTAACAAAGAATTTGGCAATCAACTTTTTTCAACTTACAAAGTCCTAAAAGCATACAGTAAATAAACATTTGAGTATTGACAGTACATAAATACTTTCCGATCTTGAAAACATCTTTTTGCAATCCCAACAGTTGTATCCTTTAATAGAAGCATTTA
Source organism: Pagrus pagrus (assembly GCF_965226575.1). Lineage (NCBI taxonomy): Eukaryota > Metazoa > Chordata > Actinopteri > Spariformes > Sparidae > Pagrus > Pagrus pagrus. The sequence continues at coordinate 21,450,480 of NC_140190.1, forward strand.
TGTAAGGCACAAAAAACATATGAAGATATTGCTCTAATACAAATATATAGCTTATACCAAAAAAACAAAACATTTAAATTACAGAAAAGTGTAAACTTATTAACTTACAATCATTATTTTTGAGAAACCCTGAGGAAACAGTCCAAACCTTTTCTCATGATAGAACGAAAAAGTCCATACCTGAACTCACAACCTGAGAGCAGGAAGTCATCCATCTGTAGGTAGTTTGGTACAGATCAGATTTGGATCATGTATTCTGTGCCACATGTGATATATCTGGACTGGAAGGAACCTGTGTACCAGTAAAACGTCTCTGTAATAGCAAGCGTCATATGCATCTAGTTTTCTGGAGGGAATGTACAGTCCTGCCGTCATCACTCCCAAATGGGAAATGGGACCGAGTCCTGCTTTGGCCAGACACATCCCCATGTAAACATCATCAATGGGTAGAGTGGCGATGGACTTGGACATACTGTATATGACTGAAGCTGAGTAACCAGACAACAGATAGCCCCCACCACTCAAGTAGGGAGGATATAATTCTGACTCATGTAGCTGAACTGGGACAAAATACTTACTCCATGGGTCTCTAATTGGCACCAGACCCTCCATGAGATGACCAGCAAAGAGGTGCTTCCTTCCATTATTGTCCTTGAGGTTTTGGAGATACTCAACCATGTTGCCTGTGTTGGCAAAGACGTCATCATCCCCATTGAACAAGAAGCGAGTGTTTGGACAGTTTCTCTCCATCCATTCCAGGAAGAGTACCTGCTTCAAGGTGAGGTTGTAGAATGTGTCACTAAAGTCCCACTGGAGGATATCATTGTGCTCACGTTGCTCGAACTCCAATAGTTTGTTCAGTCTTTCTTTCTCAAAACCAGAACCCATTGTTCCTGAGATGAAGATCCTCCGGATCCACACACCATTGTGTAACCTCTCTTTAGCCCAGGTTTTGCGCAGCACCTCTCTGCGGTCGTAATTCACAGGAGGGCTTTTAATGACCAAAAGAAGGAAGACTTCTGCTGATTTCTCAGCTCCTCCACATTTGTCAGGAATGTCCAAACGCATGGGGAAATGACGACAGTGTCGATAGTATAGAAAGTCTTTCATATTACCGGGAAGAGAGCTGAAGCCGGTGACGTTGGCAGTAGACGTGTTCTGTTGACATCTTGGCCAGGAGTACACATAGGAGCTGTTTTTGGTGGTGGGTTGTCTTATTTGAACGTCATCCTCTCTCACATTTACATTGTGTTGAAGGGTTTTGGCATCAATAAAATCTTTAAAGAGATGGAGGACCAACAGACCAACAGCTGCTGCCAGCAGTAACGTTTTTGCTTTGATCTTTCTCATCCTTGAAACTCTGTAGAGACAAAATAAAACAGTTTTCTTATCAAAACATTGCAGTATGACATGAAGCAACTGACAAGACTAATTAGATATTAATTGCATATATAAATTAAAGGGGTAGTTTGGGTCTTTTGAACTGGGGTTGTATGAGTTACTTATCCCCAGTCAGTGTATCACCTAAAATAGATGGCGGTCGTCACGCCCCAAGTTTGAAAAAGCAGCTGATAAAACTTGCCCACATCAAAAATTACACATCAGTTTAACTGAACTTTACCTTGTTGTCAGACAGCTCTTTCTGACAGGAAACCGAAGCCATTATATTGCGCTCTCCAAAGTCACCTGACTCCTTCGACAAAAATAGTCATTTTACCTCGCGGAACACAGAAGTTGCTGGTCCACCACTGCCTTGATTGGTTACACCCCGGCTTTCCGAAACCCCGCTGTTCCGAAGATAGACTTCCATTCTTCGTAATGGCGAGGTTTCCCATTTTTTCTAAAGACCCCCCTATTCCGAAAAGGCTATTGTGGAACCCCTGACCCTAACCCTAACGGGAAGTAATTGGAAATTGAAAGTCGGATTTGGAACAGCAGTGTGTCGGAGTGGAGGGGTTTCAGAACGTCAGGCTGTCCCCGCCTTGATTGGTTGGTTTGTTTGTGTGATTGTGTGACTTCGGTGAATTCAACTAACTAATTAAAGCACTGAAGGCAAACTAACAAACTAGTAGAAAGAGGAAGTGGTAAACTAGCAACTACTCATGTTCAGAAAGGAAAAAATATGTTTTGCTGCCACCACAGCAGTACACTCTTTAGCTTCCATGCCTGTACTTGTGCTGCTTCTCCAAACTGGGGGCATGCTGACTGCCATTTACTGTAGGTGGTACACTGACTGTGGATGAGTACCTCATACATGCCCGCTTTAAAAAACCCAAACTTTTGAAATGATTTGTGCTGTCACACCCCACCATGTTCTACAGGAAGACGTGGGGTGAACACTTCCTGCCCAGTGGTGAAGATGTGATACCATGCTAAACATACCCAGATATTTTTAAGAGGAGTTGGTGGAACAAATCAAAACTAAAAGATGCCTGATTATTGGACGGCGTGATTACACTAAGATACACATTGCTCTGTTTTCTGCTTGATGTCCAAGTGGGCATTTAGCTCACACGTCAGTCAGAAATGATTAAGTTGATGTAGTATCAAGGTCATTGGTGATTGCTTTTATGGGGTTCTCTATCAGGACAAAACAAAAGACATTTTCCAAGTGTTGTATGCAGTGCAGGGCTCAGAAGAGCAAGGGGAAGAGCCCCTAATCAGCTGTTCAGAGCTGGCTAGAGAGTTGGGTGCAGAGCGAGACCTTATGGAGGAAAAAACACCCAAAGGTTCATGGACGGGAGAAGAGCTCAAAGATTACTTTTTAACTTTTGAGATTATAAAGTGTTTTTTTATTCACTCCTGTTTATCAACCTGACTGCAGCAGTGATCCAAGGAGCAGACCTCCATTGTCGGTTGTCTAGGTACTGTAATGTTGACTGCTGTACTGGAGCTGGAGGGGAAATGTACTTTACTTCATTAATGTAAAGTTACAGAGAGGAGAGGGCGAAGGAAGAGAGAAAACCAGAGTGTCTGGTGAGTTGCTGAATTGGTCTCTGCCATTGCTTGCTAAAGTTAGCTTACGGCTAATTTACAGTGAAGTGATCTGGCTGTTTGGGGCATATAAAACACTGCGCGATCAACTCAAATAAAAACAACTGATCACTTGGCTTGTGGTGTACACACCTTTAAAGAACCGACTTCCCTTACCGGGAAGTAGCAACAGGCGACCTAGAGAAAAACACTGTTGCCTTGAGTAAACTAGTGGATTTCTTTGGTTTTGAACATTGTTGGAAACATTTGTGATAATGTAAGTAAACAACAACAATTGATATAAAAAAGGTCTAGTCATTTTAAGACATTTTAATGCAGATTTCCCTCATATTATATCTTTAAATGAAGTGGTCAACCGAGACAAGGGGATTTTTTTGTTATTTAACTTCTTTATTGACTTTTCATTACAAATGCAGATGCACAACCAGTGTGTAAATATAAACATTGCAAACAAGATTAAGTCAACATTTTAAGAAAAATAAAACAAACCTGACAGTAACAAGTAGAAGGAGTAGAAGAAACTCAAAAAATTATAATTAAAATTAAAAAAAATAAAATAAAAAATAAATAAATAAATAAAAATAATAATCATGGTCACAAAATAAATAATGTAAAAATGATAACTAATAAGATGCACATTCTTGACAGATTCATCACAAACCAATGTTGCATGACATTCCTTGAACCTACATAGATAAAGAGGTACATGGGGGGTGTGTACAGGTATTAGCCATTGTGATCATCACTTTCCAATCATTTCCAAATAAGGAGCCCATACCTTCCAGAAGATATCTAAATTATTATTAATCTTATAAATAAGTCGTTCAAATGAGGCTATCTTGGTTAGTTCATCTCTCCATTCCTTAAAACTGATCTTTTCTTTTGACTTCCAGTGTCTCAAGACTACCCTGTTTCCTGTTGCGAGAGCTAATTTCACCCATGTGTGTATTTGTGTGGATAGGCCGGTTTTCCTCGGCAAAATACCCAAAATACATAAAGCTGGCCCCTCCCTGAACTCTACCTTCAGTACTTTATTAATACATTGGATAACAGCCACCCAGAGGCTGTGCACCATTTCACATTCATAGAACATATGTACCAGTGTGCCCCTTTCCTTCTCACATCTCCAACACTTATCATTCTCCCTAAGCCCCAGCCTGGACATTTTTGCTGGAGTCCAGTAGTTCCTGTTCAATATTCTGAATGAAATAAGCCGTGTCTGCATGTCTCGGGCTATAGTGTTCCAGGACCTAATTGTTTCCTCCCAGATCTCCCAGTCAATAGGTGCCCCAAAGTCTTTTTCCCATGCTAGCTTAACACCTTTGTAGTTTGGGGGTTGATGTTTTCTAAACATGTCATAAAATCTGGATGTCCCTCCTCTAAGCCTCCAGCCTGATCGCCATAGCTCTTGAATACAAGAGACAGGTGCAAATTTGACCTTTCTATCTGCTGTTGTAATACAGCTCCTTAACTGAAGGAACTTCCAAAAATCTTTTCTGGGGATATCATATTTAGATATACATTGTTCAAAGGAGATTAAGTGTTTCCCGTCAAATAAATCTTCCAGTAATAATACCCCTGCCTTCACCCAATTTTCCCACATGACCGATTTTTTGTTAATTTTCAATGACTTATTATACCATATTGATGATCCCATCGTGTGGTAATAGTTCAAATGGCATGCCTGGTGTGCCCATCTCCAACTTTCTCTAGAAAATGCCAACACAGGGTTTCTATAGGGTATATCCCCCCCTGTCCGGGTGAGGAAAGCTTGTATTGAGAGTGGCTCTATCAACTCTTTCTCTATCGCCACCCAGGCAGGAGCACCGACCCCCGTCATATTTGACTTAGATAGTTGACTGAGACTGAAGGCACGGTGATACCAATCTATTCTTGGGCATCCTAGACCACCCTCCTCTACTGATGCATATAGTTTCTTTTTATTAAAAGCAGGCTTCTTCCCCATCCACAAGAAGCTTCTTATGGCCCTATTAAATCTAGACAGAAGGGGGAGTGGGAAGTCCAGAGGCAGCATGCTTGTTACATAATTAATCTGTGGTATTGTAATCATCTTCACTAAATTTATCTTTCCAATTAATGACAAACTTAGTTTTGACCAGTTTTGTAGATTACTTTCAGTTTTTTGAATAAGGGGTAGTAGGTTTAAATTCATTACATCTTTTAATCCTGGGGTAATCATGATCCCTAAGTAGACCAATCCAGATGGTAGCCATTTAAATTGCCAATTATTGCGAATACTGGGAGGGCATATTTTAGACAAAGGCATCGCTTCAGATTTCAACCAATTGATCTTGTAACCTGATATACGAGAAAAAGAACTAATCATGGATAAAATATGAGGCACTGCAATTTCTGGGTTACTTGACAGTAATAGGATGTCATCCGCATATAATAAAAGTTTATGTTCTTCTTGCCCTGAAACAATGCCTTTAATATCGACATGGTTCCTAATTGCCGAGGCTAAGGGTTCCAAAGCCAAGGCAAAGATCAAGGGAGAAAGGGGACAACCCTGTCGGGTCCCACGTGATAGTCCAAAGGGGTTAGAAATATTCCCATTCGTGAGGACAGCTGCCTTTGGACTTCTATACAACAATTTCACCCATTTAATATATACATCACCCACATCAAACCTCTCAAGAATTGCAAATAAATACTCCCATTCCACTCTATCAAAAGCTTTCTCTGCGTCCAGAGAGAAAGCCACTACCGGTTCCATGCTGTTCCTCGTTTGCCATACCAAATGTAGCAGTCTGCGCAAGTTATCTGCTGAGGACCGCCCCTTAACAAATCCCACCTGATCAGGGTGGATCAAGGTAGGGAGGCATACTTCTAGTCTTAATGCCAATATCTTAGCCAAGATCTTGGCGTCCACGTTAATTAAGGATACTGGTCTATAGCTACCACAATGCTGTGGGTCTTTGCCCTTCTTATGTATCAATGTTATAATTGCATTCTGCATACTCTCCGGCAGGCTTCCCCTCTGGAACGCATCCTGAAAGACAGTAAGAAGTCTCGGGGCCAACAGGTCAGAAAATGACCTATAAAAGTCTGCGGGAAATCCGTCCCCCCCAGGAGACTTCCCAGCACTAAGACATTTAATCGCCTGTTGCACCTCTCCCAGTGTGATGCATGCCCCCAGCCTCTCTCTAGCCAATTCAGTTAGTGCCGGTAAAGTAGTCCTAGACAGAAATTTTTTAAATTCACCCCTATCCCAAGAATCCTGTGATGTGTATAATTTTTGATAAAATAATTGGAAAGCATTGTTTATTTCTATAGTATCTGTTAAAATTTCCCCTTTCTCATTCTGTACAGCCGAGATCAAAGTTTGAGCTTGTTGTTGTTTCACCCTTTGAGCCAATAATTTCCCTGCCCTTTCACCCTGTTCATAATATTTTTGCCTACACCTAAACAATGAAAATTCTGCTTTTCTCTGCATGATAGTGTTTAATTCAAATTTTGCCTTACTTAAATTGGCCAATAAATTCTGGTCTCCTCTATCTGCATATTCCCTCTCTAGGTCTTTTATTTCTGTTTCTAATTTAGAAAGTTGATTGGATGCCTGTTTTTTTAAAAATGATGAATGTTGTATTAACCTGCCCCTTAAGTATGCCTTAAAAGCATCCCATACCACGCCTGGATCATCCACTGTGCCCTCATTAATTTCCCAATAATCTAATATTTGTTGTCGTATAAACTGACATGAATTTTCATTTTGGAGCTGAGATGTATTCAATCTCCAACGGGAAGAACGACCTGTGCTCTCACTCTTAAATCTCAGAGTCATATCTACAGGACCATGATCAGTAATAACAATATTACCAATAGAAGTCTGCTCCACTATTGGTACAAGTTGCTTTGATATCAAAAAGTAATCGATCCTAGAATATGATGCATGGGGATTAGAAAAAAAAGTATATTCCTTCTCCTGAGGATGCATGAGCCTCCATACATCAACAAGACCAAGTTCCTCTGAAATAGTATCGATAGCTATCTGGGATTTCTGGATATTCCTAGATCTACCCGCGTTGCCTGATCTATCTAATGTATTATGCCTTACTTGATTGAAATCGCCTCCAATTATAATATCAGTATTTCCCATACTCTGTATTACTGCATGTAGGTTATAGAAAAACTCTGGAGAGTCTGTGTTAGGGGCGTATATATTTACTAATGAGCATCTCCTGCCCATTAGGTCCACATCAATTGCAACCCATCTACCCTCTGTATCCGATTTCTGGTCATACACTTTAATGGTCACAGTTTTGCGAATCAAAATAATAACCCCTCGCTTATTGGATGAGAATGTACTGTAAAAAATCTGACCAACCCAGTCCCTCTGTAGCTTTTTAGATTCTGTTGTATCTAAATGCGTCTCCTGTAGAAGGGCAATATCGGCCCTCTTTTGTTTAAGATATATCATAAGTTTTTTCCTTTTCGTGGCTAGGTTAGCTCCCTGTACATTCCAAGTAACTATTTTTAATGTTCCTGTCATGTTATAGATTGCTCTGTGTTTATAGTATTAGTTGGCTGTGATGAATAACCAGGGAAATGAGAATGTGCTAAAGAATCATGAAAAAAAATAAAAAGAACAATAAAAAATAGAGCAGAAAACACCAGCAACCGACAGATCAACCTAGCCAACCGGCCCAGGTTTCCTGTCATTTGGAAGCTTAAAAAACAGCAACAACAAAAACAACCGACCATAATAGGTCCGTGAGACTATGAGTGCCCGGCTGCTAAGCACTCCATCACCCCTCTTCTAATATGCATTTTATACCCTTATGTTTGGGCCCCTCAAGCAGCCACCATAAAGTAACTTAAATATATCAATAATTTCTTTATCTCAACAGTACTCAATACCCCTTTCCTGTATAAGTTGAATAGGCTACTTCGTTATTCAGTTATCTTATCAACCCCACTCCAATAACCAACCATAGTGGTAATAAAAAAAAAAATAAAAATAAAAAAAATGATAATAAATGAAAACGGTCCAGTTGAGGCACTCATCCATAACATACAAGTCTGCACTGTGCTGCTAGCAGTCACCAAAATGCACAAATAATATAAGGCCATCTTTGTCCCATTTTTAAATATAAAATATATTTTCTATGCTAAACTTGAGTCAAACTTAAAAAAAATAAAATAAAAAAATATATATATATATGCTGTGCAGACATTATAAAACCCTAAACAGTCCTGTGGGATATTGTGTCTTCAGGTAGTTATGAAAAAGTCCTGCGGATGTGGGGAATAACCACTTTTCACCTATAACTTTTGTCTTTTGGTCCATAGATCAATACTACACCTTATACATTGAAATCCAATACTCTAGGGGGTTGTGTTGCCTTCTATCCCGCTCTAGTGGCAGCTTGATGGCCCAGCACAACATCAGCGCAATGTGGAGATGAAAGCCTTTGCCTCCGCAGGTGTAGTGAAAAGATGACGCTTGTTATTTACTGTGATCCTCAGTGTATCTGGATACAGCATTGCATATGACACATCCTTCATGCTCCGGAGCTGGCGTTTGACTTCATCATATTTTTTGCGCTTCTGTATTGTGTCTCTGGATAAGTCCTGGCTGAAGTAGATGCGCTGGCCCTTCCACTCGGTGTTTCCCTTCTCACGTGCGGCACGCAGCACCGCCTCTCTCGCGCTGAACCGGAGAAATTTAACCAGGATGTGCCGGTTGAATCTTACGTCTGTGTTCGGCTTTGGTCCGCATCTGTGTGCTCTTTCAATTTCAAAGCCTCCACCAGCATCCATGCCCAGGCATCCCTCCAACAATGTGCGCACAAATGTCTCCATGTCCCCTGCCTCTGAGTTTTCCATGACACCAACTATGCGAACGTTGTTCCGGCGTCCTGCGTCCTCCAAATAATTGACTCTCTCCTGAAGTTGTTCAACAGTTTTCCCGACTTGGCTATCTGTTTTCTCCCTCGCGTAACATCCGTCTTCCAAGTTGGAGATGCGCGTTTCAGCCTCAGTGATTCTTCCTCCAAGCTGTTGAACTGTGGTCTGCAGACAAACCAAACTCCCCTTCACGCCACCTATATCGGTCGCGATACCTTGCAGCATGGTCTTGATGCTAGCTAGCTCAGTGGCTACATCAGCCTGTTCCTCCGATGAAGCTACTTCTTTTCCATCTTTCTTCTCCGCCCGCGTGTTTGTTTTTCTGTCAGGCATGTTCCCGAGTTGTTCCAGTTAGTGCTAGACTTCTATTTGGGTATTTTATGACAACATTTAATACTTTTAGAGGGGTATATCGTGCTCAGCCCCGCGGAGCTCTCTGCTACACAGCCATACCGGACGACGCCCCACGTGACTCCCGAGACAAGGGGATTTTAAAGTGAAACTTTCAGTTAAATGTCTGAAAAGGGAAACACTGGCACTGAAACACGGAAAGTTGCATCTGTTGTTCACATTATGAATCACATTATGAATGAGTCAATGCTCGCCTGAAGAAAGAAAACAGAGCACACACAACTTTTTTCATTCCTGAAGGGAACAGAAAATATCTAAAACAGTTTAAGTAAAGAAAAAAGAGCAACGTTCTGTGCCTGCTGTGTAGCCTTTAAAAGTTAGCCTGCATATGCCACTTTTTCAGCCATGAATGTTCAGGAATTTTATCCTACTTTACTTTTTCTAAAATGTTCTGTAAAAGTTAAATAAATATCTGCGGCTGCATCTGGGAGGCTCTCAAGGAAACGCAACAAACACAGACCACAAACCACGGTTTTTGTTTCCTTGTGTGGGACGATCACAAAAAAGTCTTAATTTGTAACATTCTAGGACAAATTTTTTTTTTCCAGCTAACAGAAGTAGCTGAGGAGTGAGATAATCACCTTCTAACAACATTTAAATTTAATGACAAAAGGAAAGTGTACCTTTCCCTCGTTATATTAATTGAAATCTCTTTTTTAACCAGCTGTAGGTAAGAAAGACACAACCAACTGACTCCCAAAGAAAGGGGGGTACAGTAGTCAGGAAGAATGCACAATAAAAGCACATAACAGTCTCTACAAGGGAAAAGGGAATGAAAAGATACATTAAAAATTTTAGTTTTCAGATTGAAAATTAAATCCGACCTTCAAACCACATCATCTTCAAGTTACACCTCAGCTTGATTTCAAATTGTATAAAATATAGATTTAATGTTGAATAGTGATATGTTTGAAGAAGGAAGTTCATAGAAACATGTGGCACATTATGAAATTAATTCAGTAGTAAATACCTGAACGTATTGGTGGATCAATGTGAGCGCTTGGCGAGTAGTCCTTCAATGTTCATCTGACAGTCTGCACTGATTTGAGGAGGCTACCACAGCAGCAAGTTCTGTTTCCTGCTCTACATGCTCAGGAAGATTGTGGTGAGGAAGAATGCAGCAGTTCCGCACTGAGGATACTAACTGAAGAGTCAGTCCCAGATATTATCAGCATAAAAATGAAGATGACTCAGATAAAAACATTCTAGTTAACCATTATCCTTCTAGATAGGGAAACTCTCACGGTTCTGCTGTCCCAGCAACCACACGCAGGTACTCCATTTATCAAGGCACAGAAGGTATATAAAAATAAACACAAGTTCAAAAGCCTTTTGATTACACTGTTACCCCCAAAACAAAACATAAGCATCCTCACCAAGCTGGTCAACCCATCGGACTTGGCTACGGACCTGTCCCTACCTGGCTAAGCTATCCCTTGCACGTAAAAGAATAAAAAAGACGGGGTCACTTTCAATATGTACAGTATTTACAAATGCTGTGCGTATTTTCCTCCTAAGTGGCTCTAGTTGGCCAATTCAGAAAGCTACAACTTTTCTGTAGTTCCATCATAATCGGTAGAATAAACACATAAACAGCAATTATCCCTTAAACCGTGGTATCCTCATCTTCATCAAAGAGGTTACCATAGATCATCATCTGTCGGATCAGATGTAACATATTCTTGTGCTGACCCTTTCATACAGCATCGTCGTTTTGGTCACAGCGGTGTCAATGAGTCTCTAACAGTCCTCTCAAACAGGGGATACAACAACATCCACAAGTGATTAGAATGGCAATCATTACGGCTACAGATAACATCATAGCTTTTATAGAACCATCCTGTCAGAGGATCATCGAAACCAGAATTTTCAGCTAGCTCTGCAGATAGGGAGGTTAATCCATTCAAAGCCTTAGTAATGCTGCAATCAGGTGCCTTATTGTTAGGAATAAACGTACAACGCACATCTACAAACATTCTACATACTCCTCCTTTTTCGGCCAACATGTTTAACGCCATCCTATTCTGCCATGCCATTAAACTAGTCTTATCTAACTGTTGATGTATGCCCCCAGTTGCATCCTTAGTGAAATTCAGGAATCTCTGTTGGTTATAATACACGTAATTTATCCAATCCACATTTTTATTAACGGTTACCCACCAAGCCAGGAGTGATTCAAACCCTGCAGCAACCTGATTTCTGGCTTTTAAACTCGACAGGAACACCCCGAGAAACACCAATTGCATCTATGTAAACTCTGTTATCAAACGATCCCGCTGGTGCATTTCTCTTTGTAATATGTGAGTTATGTGTTGTCACTTTCTCTAATGTCATCGTGTCATATGGTAAGATGTATGTTTGCATTAGTAGCTACCATGGCGCAGGTTATTTTTGCTCTAAATGTCTTACCTCGTCCATACGTTAGCACTGGCCATGGTGTGATCATTCACTACGCCAGCAGTGACATTGCTCTCGCCCTTGATTACATCAATGGTGGTTTTGCAGGTTGTCAACATCCCTACTGACACAGTACCTTTGCTTCGTCTCAAGTAGGTGTAATTTTCGGGGTACGGGTTAAACCAAGGTGGTTTAGTCTGTGGTGACACAGGTGGGAACAAAAGTTTCAAGGTGGTGCACTGTCTGAGTTATATAAATCCAGCATGCAGCGAAAACCTTTCGGGTCATTCTCTGGATTAAGGGGAAAAGGCACTGTGCCTAACCCCGGCCTGGCTGCTGCACAGGCTAGACAGCTGGAAGAGGAAAACTTGCTGTTCCGGGCTGTGTGAACGATCCGTTGTAGCCATACATATGAGTCTGTGAATCCCGTTTCTAAGGCATACGTTTCCTTTAAGGTTTTTACGTCTATATATCTAACGGGATTATTTTTCATCGGAGTCTGTGTGGTTGGCGTAGCTATTACAGATGTGGCCTGATTTCTCGGGTTTGGGGACACTTTAATGTGAAATATCCCAACCGGGTTTGTTCCACTCACCCATGCTCCCAACACATATGTTCTGTTGTCAGTGGGTTTGGGAGTCTTGAGTGTTATTATTACAGGATTGCAGTTTGTTTTGCAAGTGTCTGGCGTCATTTTGATAATTGTCAGTCGATTTTTTAGTTCAGATCTCGGGTTGTATCCCCAATCCCGTGTTCCTGTATTAGCAATTACCCAATTCCACTTCTCGCACCCACACCCATACCCGTTAACGGTTTTACCCTACACACTTCTATATGCAGTGCATGCAGCTGTGGTGACGCAGATATATTTTTCTGACCCCAGCCAGTTAGAATGTTGTCCTGAACAGGGGAAAATCTGACATGCATCAGTCTGAGCAATGCAATTTGTCCCTTTAGTATATTGCATTATCACTGCACCTCTCCCAGTGTCCCAACTGGATTGTGTTCCTATAGCTCTTTTCCTCGTTTTATCATGTGCCTGGCCTTGTGTCAATATACTTGAGATAAGGAATGCAATCGTGGTCACACATAAAACAGTTATTGCACATATTTTTAATTTCGGCATGGTGAATGCTTCTACTTATCTGACAGTGGTATTTGTGCTCTTTTGCAGTGTGCGAGATGGATCAACATCTGTCTTTCAGCTATGTGGACTGCTGTGGGTGTAGACAGCAGTACTTTGATGAACACCCAATCTCCTGGGTTTATTGGCCCTCCTGTTGGTGCTGGATCTGTTGGAGGAGATACTGTAGACATAACACTCTTGTTCTTTATCATTTTTGACATGTAGTCAACGATTGTTTCAGTTAATCCTGTATCATCTCCCTTCGTATTTATTAGTGGTGCCCTGAATGGCCTTCCATATAATATTTCAAATGGTGATAATCCTGTACTGTTGGGTTGGATGTGTAAGCTTAATGCTACAGCTGGTAGACGTGTTACCCAACTTTTCCCTGTTTCCTCCATAGCCTCTCTTAGTTTTGCTTTAATAGTTCCATTGTTTCTTTCCATCAGTCCTGCTGACTGTGGATGATAGCTGCAATGGAACCTGAGTTGGATTGAAAATACTTCAGATAGTTTTTGTATTGCTTGATTCCTAAAATGTGGACCATTATCACAATAAGTCTTCTCTGGAAAACCATACCTTGGAGCTATTACTGTAGCTAAGATTTGGGCCACAGCTATTGCATCATTATTCACTGTTGGTGTGTGTTACGGCCCTGAAGTAAACAAAACAAAGACTTGAACACAAGGAGGCCAGTAACATATAGGAAGGACGCCGACTCAGCACAGTTGATTAGAATTTGTTTATTTATTCAACTCAAGGCAAACGGCCGAGTCGAGACGAGTCCTGAGAAGAAAATAACCAAACAAAAGAAAAGGGCAGGAGTTCCTGGCCAAACGGAACAAAAGGAGGGAAGAGACCCCAGACCAGCCAGCCACGACTGTTGTATCCGGGGGCTCCTCTCGACTAAAGCTGCCTAACCAAAAACAGCTAACCTATGGAGGGAAAAGAGTACGAAAACAGGACTACCAGGAACTCAAACCCAAATTAAAACAACAAAGCCCTGGTGTTCTAACAGGCCGGGGAACTGAAACCAAACTCAATGTTGTTTGGTAACATTTTTGATGTTTGTCAACCTCTCCAGCAGCTCATCGATAGGTGGCATGGGATAAGAATCAAAACAGGAAATTCTGTTCAGTTTCCTCATGTCTGAACAGAAGCGAGGTTGAGTGGAGTTTTTCTTAGGAACAAGCACTATAGGGTTTGACCAGTCACTTCTAGACTGTTCAATAACTCCCATGTCCAACATCACCTGCACCTCCTTCCTCAGTGGTTCCATCATTCGTTCTGGAATTCTGTAAGGCTTCAGGCGAACAGGTTCAGTATCCTTCAGAACAATATTATGTTTTATCACATCAGTTCGGCCAGGTCTTTCTGAGAACAACGACGGGAAACATTGTTTAAGCTCACCCAGTTGATGCCACTGGTCCACCCTCAGGTGCTCTGGAAGGGTCTGGGGTTTACACTTCTCTCTGAGGGGCACCATATCCACCGCCACCACCTCATCTCCATCAGGCTGGACATCCTGGACCATCAGCACATGCTCCCCACCTGTTTCCTGGTTGTTTCTTTCCTGGTATTCCTTTAACAGGTTTACATGGAGCAGTTGTTTTTGTTTATATTTATCAGGACAGAAAATTTCATATGTTACTGGGCCCACCTTTCTGGTCACAGTATAGGGGCCTTGCCACTTAGCTAGTAGCTTGCTTGGCCCAGTCGGAAGCAGTACCAACACCTTCTGGCCAGTCTTCAATTCTCCTTCACGAGCATGTTTGTCGTACCATACCTTTTGTTTATGTTGAACTTCCTGCATGTGTTCTTTGACTTTTCCTCTGCAACTTTCCAGTTTGTCTCTCATCTGCAGAATGTAGGAGATGATGCTGGTTGTTGTTGAGGTTACCTCACCAGCCACCCAGTTCTCCTTCAGCATGTCCAAAGGGCCTCTAACCTGTCTGCCATACAACAACTCAAAAGGGGAGAAACCAGTTGAAGCCTGTGGTACCTCTCGGTATGCGAACAAAATGAAAGGCAACCATTTATCCCAGTCTTTGCCAGTATCATCAACAAATTTCCTCAACATTTGTTTCAGTGTACCATTAAATCGCTCAACAAGACCATCTGTTTCTGGGTGGTATAGCGTTGTTCTTATCCCTTTCACGCCAAGTTGGGAATACAGTGACTTCATCAGATGTGACATAAAGCTTGCACCTTGATCAGATAAGATCTCTTCAGGGATGCCAACTCTAGATAATAACTCCACTAAACATCTAACTATATGTTTGACCTGAATGGAGCGCAGTGGACAGACATCTGGGTATCGGGTTGCACAGTCACATAACCAGGGCAAATTTGTGTCCATTGCTACTTTTTGGCAGGGGACCAATTATATCCTTGGCTATTCTCTCATAACGCACACTCATGATAGGTAATGGTTGTAATGGGCCTTGGTCTGAAAGTTTGGTGGGGGCTACAACCTGACATTCGTGGCATGTTTTACAATATTCCAGTACCTCTTTGTATATGCCTGGCCAATAGAAGCGCTGAGCAATGCAGTTATAGGTCTTAGCCCGTCCTAAATGCCCAGCCCATGGAACAGTATGACCCAAATGCAGGATTACTTGACAAAACTCTTTTGGAATAACAAGCCTAGGTTTCTCAATGTCTGCCAAATACAAAAGGTTGTCTTTTATGATGAAGGGATCCCCAATTAACCTTTTTAGCCCCCCTGTGCCTGCTTCCTGTACCCCATCTCTTTCACACACTTTTGCAAAAAGAGGTTTTAGAGAAGAGTCATTCTCCTGACTTACAGGGAGAACAGGTTCAGGACATCAGGCAGAAATGTGACGAAGAGTCGGTCGGACAGACACTTCACGTATAACTGCGGTATTTTTTTCCTCATATGTTGCCAAAGACACGACCAGTTACTACGTTACTGTTGTTTGGTCCTGTAATGTTGCTTTGTGGGACATTTCTCTATTTTGTTGAGTAATGGACCTGTTCAGTTATTAGACAGTGAACACCATCAGACCGACACACACCCGCTCCGCGCCGCCGGCTTATCCATTCACACTGGGTTGGTTCGCTAATACTGCGCGTCAGACATCGATCTCAGACACACTGTATGTACTATATGTATAATGCGACTCCTTATCCATCAAATTCGGACAGGAACAAGAAAATAGCAGCTGCCATTGGATACTTTTTAGCTAAAGATATGCACCCTATCGTCTGTCTTATTTGATTTTCTAAGTATATTTATTTTATTCATTAAATGTTTTATAGAAATTGCAGAACAGTTGGATACATATTTGTACACTATCTTCGATTTGAACATTTTGTGTTTTTCGTTTTGAACATGTCATGTATTTTTTTGAGAGAAATGCTGAATAAATGCATCATGCATCCAAACTCAAAAATAATTGTTTAAATAATCGTGATTTCAATATTGACCAAAATAATCGTGATTATGATTTTTTCCATAATCGAGCATCCCTAGTGGTCACTTAGACCAAGTGCAAAACCTCCAGAGGCAGTAATTTTCTCCCTCCTATTACACAGAATCAGATCCATCAATGTTGTCTCTGAGGGATCATTGAAATTAGGTCTGGTCGGCTCATCATTCAGCTGTGCCAGATTCAGATTGTTACATATCTCTTTTAGGCCGTTTGAATCATTTGTTAACCAGTTTAGGTTAAAATCACCTAGAACTAGCATTTCTAAATTACAGTAGTGAGCAAGTAAGTCTGCTAAATTATCAGTTGCACTGGAGATAGCTGAGGGTGGTCTGTATACACCCACAATGATGATTGCAATATTACAAGTCAGTATTATCATTAAAAAGTGTCATTAAATGAACAAGAGGAAGGTCATCATGTATATTTATATCAATAGATCCTTTCTTAATGTCTTTTCGAATTCAAGCTTTCACTTGAATCTGAGCAGATGAAAGCTCTCTCAGGTCTTACCTCCTCTATCCATTGCGTTCTTAAAATTATAGCAGTAAGTTCTGCTGTAAACACAGATAATCTATGATAAAATATTTTGCATATGACTACATCAAACTCCAGTATGAACACTCCTGTTCCTACAAGTCCACTCTCTGGCTCTTTGGATCTATCAGTAAATATTGGTATGAAGTTATAATAATTCTTTTGCAAATAATTTTAAACCAAGAGCCCAATATTATCCCCATTTCTTTTAATCAATTCACGCTTCTGGTCTGGAAGTAGTAAGTCCACACTTGGCACTGGAAATATCCATAGAGGAAAATCACCCCAAACAACATTTGAGCCATACTCTAACTTATTTATACCATATTCTTCTGCCACTGAATTAATATGACAGCCAAATCCTTTACCTTTTCGCCAATGTGAGTACTCCCAGCAATCTCTTAGTTACCGGTTGTTCCTCTCAACATCCCTTTAACTTTACCCAATAAGCCAATGACAACTTTGTACTAAGGTTGTCAAAAGTATCGAAACTCAAAAAAGTATTGAAACTAAAATGTTGTATCCAGATACGATACTAATTTTCAAAAGTATCGATAATTAATTAATTAATGATTATAAACAACGTAAAAAAATAAATAAATAAATCAGGCATGCCCATATTACGTTAATAGACACAGTGTCAGTATACTAAGTTTACATAAATGTTGGTGACTGAAAAGTGTTATTTTCTCTCTTAAAGTCCCAGAATGAAGCAGACAAAAGTCGACCTGCAACCAAACAGCAACACACACAGCCGACTCTACCATCTGTGTTTGACCAACAACGAAAAATATGTACCAAGTCCCCAATTGTTACATTAATTGTTACATGTTGTAACAGAGGTTATTTTTGCATTTTTCTTGTTAATAAAAATATTTCTTTAAAATTTTGGGGTCTTTTTTTTTTTTATCTTTGTGATATCGAAAATGGTATCGAGTATCGAATATTTTGTTTGTGGGGGGGCACATTACTATCAATTTATTTATTTTTTGAACATTTATTAGAACAAGTTCCTTGACAGAGTCTCACACATTATGACAAGTATCAATACTCATATTGGTCTCAAACTGACAAAATACAAAATACAAGGACAATCAAATAGCAAAGAGGTGAAGGAATATTCTTTGTAGGTCTAATTAGTAATAGTAATAATAAAAAAAATTAAATAAAAAAATAAATAAAAACACCATCTAGCCCAGTTGAACAGAGACAGTATTCTCACCTTTCCAAATACATTATAACTAGGGCCGGGACTCGATTAAAAAAATTAATCTAATTAATTAGAGGCTTTGCAATTAATTAATCGAAATTAATCGCATTTTTAATCGCATATATAAATGTATATATCAATGGCGTAGCCACGGGTGTGCCAGGGTGTGCTGGTGCCACCCACAGAGGCAGCTGGCACACCCAAAAAACTGCCGTCAGACGATGCGTTGCGACACCTGCAACTGGCAACCTACTGACCTGACTGTGACCCCTCGCCCAGCAAGCATTGCGGGAGCGCTAACATCGTCAGTTCTGCTGCTAATAGCGATGAAACAGAGTTCCCTGATAAATTATTTCAAGAAACCTCGACTTGACTTCCAGCAGGACACAAGTTCCACAACTGAGGAGGATGTTTCTCCCTCTCCATCAACAAGCAGGCCCACGACCCCTCCGACACAGGCTAGTGAGGCTACACACGCCATGGGGAATGATGCAGCTAACGACCCCAATACAGCTACCTCTGGGATCACAGATCTTTCCACAGTGGACGAGCCTGCATGCCAGCCCAAACTGCAAGCTTTCCCAGCCACGGAAGCTGTCAGTGGAAAGAGGAGGACTTTTTCCGCTAAATGGTATGCCCGATACAGTTGGTTGGAGTACAGCATTAAACTGGATGCGGTTTTTTGCCAATCCTGTCGCCACTTCAGCACAGACGTCAAGGAGGACAGATTCAGAAAAACGGGAATGAGAGACTGGGGGCATCTAGGTCAGTTTTGTGTAAAGCATGAAGCAAGTAAAGCTCATTCTTCTGCTGTGGCCCGACACAAAGGTTACATTGAGATACAATGAACTGGAAACTGTGACATCATACATCAGGTGACAAAAGACAAACAAGAGCGTTTCATTGACTCTATTGAAAGAAACCGGGCACACGTGAAAGTTGTCATTGATATTTTGCTGTTTTGCGCAAAACAAGGCATTGCACTGCGTGGTCACAAGGAGGACGCAGAAAGCCTGAACAGAGGAAATTTTCTAGAGTTGTTCAAACTTATTTGTGATTATGACCCTGACATAAAAAAGCGCTTTGATGAGCTTCCAAATAACGTAAAAATGATGAGCCCTGACATTCAGAACGATCTCCTTGAAACTGCAGCATCACTACTCCTCCGAAAAATCAAAGCGGAGCTGCATGCAGAGACAGACACGTACTATGCCATTTTAGCTGACGAATATAAGGACCTCTCAAAGAAAGAGCTCGTTGCTGTCTGCTTAAGGTATGTGTATAACGGTAACCTGAGAGAGAGAGCTGTCGGATTTGTTGCGACGGATGACATGACATCATCTGGCATCACCAAAAAGATTTTGGAAGTACTGGAACCACTGCAGCTGGATCCTGAATTGTGTGTGGGTTTCAGTTTTGACGGAGCAGCAGTTATGTCCGGTGATAAATCCGGGGTGCAGGTGCAGCTCAAAAAAACTTTTCCTCATGCAGTGTATGTACACTGCCACTCCCACCGCCTGAATCTGGTGCTTTCGACAGCTTCAAAAGTG
Organism: Pagrus pagrus; assembly: GCF_965226575.1. Classification (NCBI taxonomy): domain Eukaryota; kingdom Metazoa; phylum Chordata; class Actinopteri; order Spariformes; family Sparidae; genus Pagrus; species Pagrus pagrus. The sequence continues at coordinate 21,470,028 of NC_140190.1, forward strand.
TCTCCCACTGTGGCCACTTTTTTTGATGTTGTGAATTCACTGCATCATTTCATGACCGGAGCCAACAGACATGCACGATTTCTACAAATCCAAGAAGAACTTCGTCCCGACGCACCCCGTCTGGAGCTTGTGCGTTCCACAGATATTAGGTGGAGTTCAAAATCAGAGTCTGTGAGCCGAGTTTTAACATTGTATGATGTCATATTAGAAACACTGAGTGAGTTTGCGGAGGGGTCAGGTCAGACCAAACTAGACGCAGAGTCTCTCCTGCAGCAACTACAGACCAAAAGATTCATATTTCTTCTTGTTGCGTTTTCTAAGCTGTTCAGTGCAAGTGATTTTGCGACAAAAAGCCTACAGTCCCCATCTGTGTCAGTGACTGACTGCATCCACATGATTGAGGGCCTCAAATAAACTTTTGCTACTTTCAGGAGTAACTCAGACGGGGAATTTGAGAGAATAATCAGGCTAACTGATGACATCATGAAGAAAAACGATGTTCAGAACTGGGATGTAGCAGGCGCACGGAACAGAAAGCTGCCTGCCAAGTTTGCTGACTCGCATGTGGCCTCTGCGGTGGGCAGGTGTGCACCCATCAGGAGTGATTCTGATTTGCAGTCCTTGTGGATTATGATCCTTGACAGACAGCTGGTCGAACTGAACAACCGTTTTCAGAGTGACTCTTACGGAATAATGAAGGCTGCCGCCTCCCTGCTGCCTGCATCAGACGCGTTTTGCCAGCTGGACGCATTGCGCGCGCCGAGCAGGCATTATGGACTTGGTTTGGAGGACTCTGAATTGACTGTGTTTGGGCAACTCATCAAACGGAAAGTGGATGGGGGACATCAGTTCCCGTCCATTATTGAAGTCTTAGACTCCTGCGACAAAGATGTTTTTCCCAACATGAACTGTTTACTGCGTATCCTGATATCACTGCCTGTTACGAGTTGCTCTGTGGAGCGCGTTTTTTCAGTTGTAAACAGGATTAAATCCACCAGCAGAGCTACAATGCTCACAGAGAGACTGAATAGCATCTCATTGCTCATGTTTGAAAAAGAGCTCGCGGAGAAACTGGACTCTGATGAAATAATAAATGCGTTCAAGGCCTAGCCACGCCGTCTTGCCCTTTAAATTGAGAGCTGCGCAGTGCGCACAGGTGAGCAGCAATATCGTTGTGTCCTTTCCTTTGCTGCTAAGCGCAATAGTTGTGTTCAGATGGTTAAATAGCTTTGTTGATCATGCGTAATGTGGATACGTTATGGCTCTATGAGAGTGCATGAGGACGCGCATGTGTTATATTTCATTATGTTCATCTCATTGGGCACGCAATGTCTGTGTGTGCATAACACATGGTTTGTTATTACTGATAAGAACGCACACAACGTGTGGATATGTTTTGTGTTAATAATGTTGGAATGGAGAGAGATACATACTTTTGAATGTTTGTGGAGGTGTAACTCAATTTGTTGAAAATAAATTTGGCACAACCAGTCTTTGCTGGTGCACACCCAATGTCTTTTTTCTGGCTACGCCAGTGATCTGTAGGCTCGTTCACTATTTTTCTCATTCTCTTAGCCTATTACAATTCTCACCTTTCCTCCTCTTTGCCTGATCATCCTCTGCCTTTCTTCCTGCAACAAACGATAACTTGGATTGATGCAGCCTCTTACCACCCTGCTGCATCTTTGCTCCGATGCATTTAATTGCCGTTCTAAAAATAGACCTGCAGTCACGTCGCGACCGTGTTTACTTTCAGTTAATGAAACGAAACTTAAGGAAAAAAAGACCGAGGACATGACCTCGGTGTCCTCAATGGTGGCTATGACCCTGGCTGCCACAACAATTGTCTTGATTCTATCACTTTTTCTTTTTTGCAACATTCACAGTCTTGCAGATGAAAGCAACAAACCTAATTATATCCACAATCAGTGTGTCTTCATTAATCTCCTATGTATGGATTTGGTGTAGGAAACAGAAGCTCTTTTTGTCGGTTCTCAGACCCCCTTGCGCTATTTTTTACATGCACAGCACTGGGTCTGGGTAGCACTTTACTTTTTTAACTGCATCGGAATAAGACACCTGGTTTGTTGATTTAGATTTTTTCACCTCTCTGGCTTGCCTATAAATGCAGCAGGCTACATATTGAATAATGAATTAATAAAGAAGATGAATTAAGAAGTTCACAAAAATATGAAGCACACGGTGAAATAAATTCAGCAGTAAATACCTGAACATATTTGCATTGATGTTCACCTGACAGAGGCTCAATCAAGATGCACCTGGGGAGTAGCGGGCAGCAGGTGAGATGGGTCTGTCTGCAGCCTGCAAGAGAGAGGCGTGTCGAGTAGGGGGCGTGCCATGACGTCACTGGGCGTGGCGAGTAGGGGGCGTATCACGTAGTGACGTCACTACGTGACACGCCCCCTACTCGACAAGCCTCTCTCTTGCAGGCCGCAGAGGGATACACTCATAGATATATATATAAAGGCTAGATGTCTCGTCCGCGTTGCTGGCCAACGGAGTCGAACGTCCGCACAGGTCGGCCATCTTGGTACAGGTAGCTCGCTCACCCATAACATTGTGTTGGTAATGAAACATGTACTATTTAAATAACCATAACTTGCTCAATTTTCAACCGATTTTCAAACGGTTTGGTTTGTTATAAACGTCAAAGATGTAGTTATGACACTGCATACTTATGAATAATTATGTTATGTTCTAAAAAATAGAATAATGTTCTAAAATAGGTAGACTACAATAGGCTATACATCAAGAAATGCTGCATGTTGAAATCCCCACCCTGTACAGAGATGTGTTTATGACACTGCATACTTATGAATAATTGAGGCCTTGAGACGAATAACCATACAAGTCCATATTTCCAATTTTGAATGAAAATATTTTAACACAAGAAGAGGTTGAAAGTGGATGAGTTTTGAAGAGGATTTGAGGATTTTCACATTTGCTTCCATATTACTATTATTTTTGAAAAAGCTTAATATTTGAAAAAATTGAAAAGCTAAAAAGCTGAACTGTACAAGGCTGAAAGAGCTTAAAAAGCTGAACATGTTGATAGTTGAACGGTTTCTGTAGCTGAACGTGCTGAAGCAGTAGTAAAATGAAATTTGAAAAATTCCCCATAAGGATGAATGGGAAAACACCTCCCAAACACCTGCAGGTCTAGCCAAAAGTCTAATGGTTATGGTTAAAATATGTATACAGTGAGTAACAGGAGACATTGCTGAACCATGTGATGTATTTTTTATTTCTGTAGAGTGAAAAATGAGGGCACAAGAGCGAGAGACAAAGCTGGTACCGTCTGCTCCACTCCAGAGATTTAGGCTCAAAGTTAACACTGCGGCTTATGGGGGAGTTGCTGGAGCGCTTGTCGCTCGAGGGCTTCTACAGTCAAAAGTTTAAGTCCTACATCTGAAATAAGACCATCATCTGAAAGCCAACAAGATTTCCCACATTTCTATGTATATATTGTCTATGTGAAGTAAAAGATGTGGGACCCAAATCAAGCTGAAGAGAGTTTTTTTCTAAAGTTTTTGCAGCTGCTCTCCACTCTAGCGATGATGTCACCCACTCTAGCTCACCCAATACACACCCATTATAAACCCAGAAGACGAGCTAAAAATCCTTTAAACTAAAACTGTGATAATTTCTTCGAAGAGAAAAGATGCGATTTCAACATGTTCAAGCATCCAGAATTATAACCACGTTAATGACGTTTGTAGGAAACCAAACTGTTTGTAAATCCGTCAAGGTTTCAGCGAGATAAGAGTGTTAGTGTTTGTGCAGATCACTGACTTTACCTCAGGTTCCACAGATCAAGCCAGAGAGCTAACCTGTACCAAGATGGCCGACCTGTGAGGACGTTCTAGACTCCGCCGTAAGACATCTAGCCTTTATATATATATCTATGGATACACTTGGCAGCAGGTGGCCTGAGACAAAAAGCTTCTTCTTCTTCTCTGATTAACTGGCGGATCGCAAACCAACGTGTAAAGGTGCATGCTGCCACCTACTGTACCGGAGTGTGCAGCCTCAGGGCTTCATGTACTTCAGGTTACATTCTACAAGTAAATGATTAATCCAGACAGCAATCAACATATAAAAAGCTTTGGGGGAAAAAAGGAAAAACATCCATGGTCGGTGGCAGCGACAGGGCTGTAATAACTTCATAGGCCGAAGATATGGTATGGACATACCTGTCAATCAATCTGTCCTTACCTGAACACCCTGCGCTGACTCCGCCCATCACAAACTGCGCGTGACCGGAGATAGATAGATAGATAGAGACTATTGCATATTAGTAAAAAATCTTCTTTCTTTTTTTTAACAAAATAGACTTTGCATTTCAATTCATGATCTGACTGTCAGCTGACCACAGTAGAATTGTGGGAAACACTGATCATAATTGCTGCACACAATGCACCTACCACTCCCTTCAAATAATCGCTTGCTACCCATCACATGAGCTTCCCATCACCCACCTAACAACAGAATTTTTATGTTTTTTACATACCAACAGTCCTGTGTTGTCTTTGAGAGAATCAATGAAATTGTTATGCCCTATAAACACATTCAGATGTAACTTTAACTTTGTCCCGTAAACACATTGAAATGTACCTTTATGTCCTGTAACTACATTGAGTTCTCCATCCTTATCCAGTTTTCTGTCATTATTTAAATTTTTGCGGAGATGATAACTTTTCAGTCACAGGAGTTGAGGAGCTGGACAAGTATTGTTGTATAGCAATATGGTATTTCAAGGTCCTTGAAAAGCTGTATTTACTGTCAGATAAGTAATGTTGCAATTCTTTCTACAGGACAATCACTGCAGAAACAGTAGAGGATTGCGACAGCACCAACATCAGCAGCCTAACCTGTTGGCCAACACTGACCTGTGTTTATAATCAGTCAGGAACCTCTGGACGTACTTCCTGTATGCAGTTGTCAATGCTAATTATACTGTATATTGTCTAAATGATGAAAGGTATACTATTTTTGTCTTGTTATTTATTTACATTTTTTCTAAAAACTTCAATAAACAAGAGTCTTACCTAATTCAGTTATTATTAGTGCATTGTGTAAAGTGTAAGAACTGTAAAGGGTTGGTTGTTCGAGCTGGAAGTGTAAAGAAAAGGCATTTATCATTTTCCAGACTTTATTCAAACAAGTTAGAGATAATGCAAAACAAGGAACAGTTCCAGCACTTGATGTGATTGCTCCAAACATAGTCCTCCAATATTGGCTTCAAATCAACATCAATTTACTGCTATAAATCAGACATATTCACCTCTCCTCTCAGAGAGAAGAGCAACACAATGTTGATATGTATTGATATACTGATATCTACCTGAGGAGATAAGGCTCGCAGAACCAGTAACTTCTTTTAAATCACACTTTTATAGACTTGCTTTTATGAGAAGTCACCCTTTAAAATTGATTTTTCATATTTCTATATTTTTATTCCTTGAACTGCTCTTAGTCTATTTATCTGTTTTTTTATTCCTCTCGTGTTTACTTGTACGTCCTTTACTGCTTTTATTTATTTATTTTTAATCCATTTATGATCCTTTATTCCGTTTACTGCTCTTAATCGTTTCTTCGCTTCTTAATTCCTCTGAGGTCATGTTGTCTTTTTACCATCCGTTATGGATTTTATTCTTTTTTCATTTATCTCTATTTTTGCGTTACTCTTTTTTGTAATTTACTGAATACAAACTTCCTCCGCCCTACCCATACCCATACCTTTCCACATAGGGCGTGTTACTCATGGACATGACAATATCTGTTTTGAAAGGTGCTATATAAGCAAAGTATATATTATTATTATTTGTATTATTATTTGTAATAAAACAAGTCTAATGTTAAACACAATAGACTACAACAGGGTAACCTATAATGGTGTGCGATACTGTAAGATTTGGTATGGATCCGATACCAAGTAAATACAGGGCCAGTATCGCCGATACCGATACTTTTTAATAATTAAAGCTCTGGTCTACGATCTGAGAAAGGTTTGAAAAAAGCATCCCCCCCACACACACCCCCCTCCCCTCTGTGCTCCTTAACCCCTCCCTCCGAGCTTGTATCGCTCTCCCCTCGGAGTCCTGCGACACACCCCCTCCGGCTACAAGCTTTTTTTTTTTTCTCATCAACGAACTTTATACGTCCCGCAACAAGCACCAAGAGCAATGAGCCGGCAGAAACCAAATACAGCCCAGCTTTGAATGCGGAGTAACGATGTCGGATTCACAGATAAAGTTATTATAATGCACGTTGAAACTAACGTAAATCTTGTAAGTCATTACAATGTCCACAGCTAAGCTCCACAGCCAAGCTAGCGTAACGTCATTAGCATGCTACAGCTACGTTACCTTACAGCTACGTAATAAGTTACAACAGCTAAGTTAGCCACTTCTAAAAGTTACTGAGGGCCAAGAGACGAACAGATGCTGCCGTCAGCTTTCATCACAACGATCGCTTCCACATTGTGGCTGAAAAACAAACCTGTGTGTGTCCCAGCTGCTGTTCGGTGCTACTCAGACTTGTTGTTAGCTTACAATGCTAGCATAGAGGCTAACATCTCCGTCGAACAAGTAAACAATTGTTGACAATACTGCAGCGACAGACACCGTCTAATAACAGAAACAAACTAAGGGCAGATCTCACAGTCATAAGCAGCATCAGCATGAAAGTTATCTGTGTCACAACATCCACAATAAAGACGAAGGTTACCTGCTCAACAGAAACGCAGCTGTATCAGCACCGGGTCCATATCTTCACGGACCTTTCGCCACCGTTCAAACGATGACCCGATGTTTATTCGGTTTGAGCCCTCTTTGTTTCACATCTCCAGTTTGTGTGTTTTCAGTGACAGACTTTCTTTCTTTGACTCTTTGTCAGTGGGGCGAGCAGAGGCAGCTGAACTGCTCAGAGCAAAACAAACCTCTCGTCCGCTTGTAGTTTCAAATGCGGAAGTGGGTCGGGACCAGACGTGAGCAGGAGCAGGAGAGTGAGCGAGGATTGGATCGGAAAATTGATCCAATAGGAGCCATCCGGGCCGGATGGTTCCTATTGGTCCATTTCTTTTCAGTTTTACAGACACTAGAGAGAATGGATTTTTTTGGTTCCTTTTACTCTCCACATTGTGTGGGTGGTACTACTGGGTCATAACCACCATATAAATGATGTTAATAATAATAACAAATCTTTCAAATCGTAGACCATAGCTTTAAGGTGCATGCATCATCAAATTGCTAAATCTGAACGAATTTTCATGACTTTTAAGTGTTTTTGTGATTTTTCCTTTGGATTATTTATTAGTTAAAACCCTGCAGAATTTGGGTAAAGTTTAGAGGTAAATAGAAAATACTTTATTATCATAATAAAAGTTTTTGTTCAGAAACAATAGAACTGTAACGAAACTATTTTTCCCCATACATTGTCATGTCTGGATTTGTTTCTTAAATAAACAAAGTGCACAAAATTATCACTCGAGAACAAATTAAAACAAATTATTTTACAGTGTTCAGAAACTACAATACAATAATCAAATGAAATGTCTCCCTTCATTGCACTTCTTTTCTGGATTTTTTTTCTTAAATAAACAAAGTGTACAAAATTATCACTCCACAACAAATGTTACAAAACATTGAAAACAAATTATTTTCTTTTTGTTTTGTTTTGCATGATTTTTCATATGCTTGTATAAATTTGTTGTGTTACCACTGTACCTTTTTACAAATTAAGCAGCTTGCCGTTGTTTCATTTTCGGCCTGGAAATGCAGCCAGACAGCGCTCCTCTTCCTCTCTGACATTCTTCCGCTCCGTCTCTGTGTTGTGTGTGTGTGTGTGTGTGTGTGTGCGCTGCTGGCTGAGCCTGCTTGCTTGCTTTTTTTTCCCTGAGTCACGTGACGGTACAACGTCAAATCACAAGAGGGTGCAGGAGGAGCAAAGTGTACCTGCTCCACGCTGTGACAGGAGCAGCACTTGAAAGCAGCGGCACTTACACAGACACGGACAGCCAGGTCGCCTCTTTGATGAAACTGCAGCAGTGCATACAGGAGAGAGACTGGAACTAAAGTATCATCTCTCTTACACTGGTATTGATCAATATCAATACCAACGTTGGTATCGATATTATTGATATTTCGATCGATCCGCCCACCACTAATGGAGAGAAGTGAGAAATCCAGGAGGATGGAGAGCTGAGGATTGACGAGTTAAGTAATATGGACCTGTGAATTTGCTTTAAAATAAGTGTTGAAATGCTCAGGGATATTCCTGTCTTCACTGGGAACACGTTCTCCTGAGCTGCGAAGAGAAAATTGCATAAACCCCGAGACCTTCTAGTGGGTGGTGGGCAGGGGCTGTCTGAAGGGGAAGGAGTAAAAAAAAAAAAAAAGGCACCATCAAACACAAAATGATTCATTTATGGTGAAAGAGTTACAGATCTTTTTGTGACATGTTGGCCAGCTTGAATGGGACTGCACTGCATCTACCACTGGAACATGTTTTTTTTTTTTCAAATATGGGGCACTCAGTAAAACTGAGCAGAAAAGTCCCACTGTTTAAATGCCATTTAAACCAGAACTGGTTTGCGATATCTGTCCAGCATTCATTTTCATCTAGGTTTTCTTTGTCAATGAAAAAGCCTGCAGAGCCTGCCTGTGTCATGCTAATGTTAGTATAACATATTTTGAACATATAACATATAGCATGTTTACCCTTGGTGACAGATGTCTCTTTTTGTTTTGGGGATGGGGTGGCTCTCTTATGTACACGGCATTCCTGGTATGTAACTTGCCCCTGTCGACAAAAGCTGCACGAGCACCATCATCTTGTGTCATAAGCAGGGGCCTAGCAAGTGTGGGGGATGGATGTGGTCTTTCCAGTTAAGAGAACTTGTTCCAGATGCCTTAACATTTGCATTTCCCCCTGCTCAAATCTTTCTCTAAACTGCATGTCAACAACATCTAGAACTTTGTAGAATTCAGTCCTGTAGTAGTCATAAGGGGACGCATGTACATGTGCAGGAGCACTACCTGTGAAGCGCTGAGGTGGGATACAGACACGAGGAATGGCAATAGGAGTGAGATGGAGTGTCTCACACATCCTTGTTGCCTCTCATTTACCCATTCACACACATACAAATATATCTGGGAAACAGACAGGTACCAAAAACAACCTCTGTAACGTTCTCTGATGATTATAATCGTTAACTACTCCTTATATGTTCAGTAAACAGGTAGGCACCAAACCCACGTATGTATTTTTCTAATGTTTCTGAGTGTTTACACCCATAGACATATATATACATATCTTCTTCAATGTGCCTCCTTGTACATACAGCTGTATAGATATAAGTATGTATATATGTTCTTCAGTGACCTGCTCTATGTAAAAGCCAGCCAGCCAATTGCAGTGTCTTATTTTTTGATTTTTGATTTGCAGACTTGTTTTTTTGTCTCCATGATTGTCATTTTTAGTAGTTAACATCACTGGATATAAAAACGATTCATCAAAATCAGTTAAATGTAAAACATAATGTAAACATCAGTGCTTTTTATTCCCACAGACATCACATTTACATGTCAGGATCTGGTTATTATAGACACAGATTCAATATTTATTGTCACAGTAACAGAGTTACATACATTGGCAGCTGTAAACACAGCTGAAGTTAGAGAACGTTACATACGTTGTTTTTGGTACCTGTCTGTTTCCCAGATATATTCGTACATGTGTGAATGGGTAAATGAGAGGCATTAACTTAAAGCACTTTGTAGAAGGAGCTTTATAAAGTTCACTCCACTGACTTCGATGTACGATTCAACGCTCAGTGAAGCGTCTATGTATATGTATATCTATGGCTAGTTCCCACCTCCTCAGCACGAGCTGAACTATACATCTAACACAGCAAGAGAGACGGGACTTAAGGCAGAACAGCCAATCATCAGCCGGTCACACTGAAAGCCGGTGTCATGTTTGAAGCAACAACAGGAGAGGGAGGGGAGGCATCCGCAGCTAGTGCAGACAGAGAGTGGCCGGAGAAACTGAGCGACTGTAGTAAGGCGTTTGTGCAAAACTGCGGAAAAACTGCAGAAAAAGTGTGTGTGTTGAACCCTCTAACCGGGAAAAGTGTGGGTGTTAAAACACCCACATCCCCCACGGGTGCGACGCCCCTGGTCATAAGGATCTTTATCTGGCTTTGTGTGCATTTGTTTCTTAAGTGAGTGAAACACAGACACAATGTTGTTTTGATTTTTCCTTTTTAAACAGCTCTTTGCAGAATGCATGGCAATGAGGTGCCGTACCACCAGACTATAGAACAGCTTCTTTCCTCAGGCTGTGAAAGCCCTCAATTCATCCTCAGCACTCTGCCATAAATAATGGTTTTAATTTTGTGACTTATCAAAACTTATTAAATTGAGACTGATTTATAATATAATATAATATAATATATATATATATTTTCAGCTTTTCAGCAGCTCAACCACACTTTGTTTCTTCCTCTACACCATCTTGTTGCATGTTTCAGCAACATAAATGATGCCAGCACCAGTAAAAGTAATTCATAAACTCTGAGGATTAAGATGGCATTAAGATGGATCAACAATTTGGAACAGTTTCTCAGCTGGGACTGGTTCTCAATTTGCAGCTCTATCCACCGGTGTCAGTGGGTTTCACTCTCTTAGCATCTTTTCAGCATAACAGCTTCTAAAGCTTCATTCTCTAATGACAGGATGACGTACAAAGACGAGGGAAATTACAACCTCCTTTTCCAAAAAAGTAGGGACATCGTAAAACATAAATTCAACAATTTGACGGCAGCAAAATGTCTTAGACAATTTGGGACAGGGGCAACAAAAGACTGGGAAAGTTGTGGAATGATCCAAAAACACCTGTTCGGAACATTACACAGGTAAGCAGGTTTATTGGTAACAGGCGATAGTGTCCTGATTGGGTATGAAAGGGGTCTCCTTGAAAGGCTCAGTCGTTCACAAGTGAAGATGGGGGAGGTTCACTCCTTTGTGAAACTTATGAATGTATAAAAGATATTACTACATGGGCTCAGGAACCAGGGCCGGCAATTGCTATAGGCGAACTAGGCGATTGCCTAGGGCGACAAATGTGTTGGGGGCGCCCTCTAGTGTTGCCCTTACTTTTTGTTGCCCTTACCTATTAATCATGGAATTAGAACGACAAGCGAAATAAAACATGTTTATTAAACATCATCATCCTAGGGCGCCCCCTCAGCCACACGTTTACTTGTCAATCTGATTATTAGATTGAACTGATGATTATTGTCGATCATTACCTAATGGGGGGCGGGCGCTCTAGTTGCGTTGCGTTACGTTAGGCAAGCGCTCAGCTGCTGCCTTGATGAAGCTTCACCTGATTCCCAAAATGAAGCGGTCTAAACCCTCTGGTGCACAGGGTCGAAAACGGAAAAAGGAAGAAGATAAAAAGAAAGCCAAGTATAGAAGTAAGTCTTCTCTTCTCAGCCATTAAAGTGTCAAACGAAATAAATTCAGTATTGTGCATCACCTAATATTGGATGTTTCATTGCTGTCACTACTTTGCTAGCTTGCTACGTATTACTAGCAAACATAACTTCACTGATAACCTACATAGATGTAAATGTCATAAGACCAGTATCTGGATAACACACGCTTTTGTAATGCTATTTCGCCAACCGGTGGTAGCTACCGGTCTGTAACTATTCAACCTGATTCAGGTTGAATAGTGCAGGTTGTCATTAGAGAGGTTGCATTGTAACGTTCATTTTAATCATCTCTTACATATAGGATGTTTCAGATACATGAACATGAACTCTATTTTCCCAGCATAAGCAAGCTACTGTGTCTAATAAAAAAAATCATAGCCTACATCACCAGCTACTGTGCTGTCAGTAATATCTCCAGTGCTTTGACCCCTTTCTTCATTTTGCATTTGCCCAGCCTGTGAAAAGTACAGTTGCTCTCTACATTCATTATAGCTAAAAGGCATATGTTCTGTTTAGTGAGTTCACAACTACCAAGTGCATACACAGTGTAACCATTATGGTGATAGTGGTGTTTGTTCACACTTCTGTAAAGTTCCCCTCCAGGAATATACTAATATATATGTGTTTTGTTTTTTTGTTTGTTTGTTTTTTTAATTGGCCAGATGCCATCAGGCAATATTTGCAGAGGCCGGCACCTGCTGGAGAAAGGATGCCTGATCCTTCATGTTCGCCTCTCTCTGAACTTTGTAAGTACAACTAGTACTATTGTTGCTGTTTTTGTTATTGTTTAGTATTATTATTAGCAATTATAGCCTAACTCAATCTCGCCTAGGGCAGCCAAAGGGCTAGAGCCGGCCCTGTCAGGAACACTTAAAAATGACAAAGACGGACAGTTTGGAAAAATGACTGTATTCTGTTTTTATTTAAGTTTAACACAACTGTTTTGTATGTCAGTATTAAAAGTCCAACAGTAACCCCTCTGGGAGCTAATGATTTTGCATCCATCTTGACTGATGATGTCACAGCCCTCAGTAACTAATTCACAAACACTGACTGCAGGGGGATCGGCCAAGATGGCGACCTGGGTAGATGCTTTCCTGTGAGCTTGTGGATTTTACGAGTACCACACGTTTAAAATTATCTAAACGGACTCAAAGAATGTTTTCTGAGAAGTGACTTATTACATTTGTATTTTATGCACGGACAGTAGGACTAGAAGTTTTTTTTTGACGTCGCGTTTCTGAGACAGTGAACTAGCTAGCTTATAAAGGAAAAGTTAGTTAACAGCAACGTTACAAGCTAGCACTGAAAATATGGCCCAAAAAAAAGCAAGACGAAAGGGAGGACTGATAATGGAGCCGGAGTCTAATCAAACATTCCCAGGCTTATGCTCACCTCTTCCTGAAACCCCTCTCAACAGCCCCAGCTCAAAGAAGATCCGCACCGAAACTTCAGAGGACAGAGTGGAAAATGTGTCCAACGCTGACATCTTGAAAGCTATTTACGGGCTGAATGACCAATTCTCCAAGTTTGAAGAACTAGTGAATAAGAACACGGCGGAGATTATTGCCATGCAGGAACATGTGAAAGACCTTGGGATGCAGTGTAAGGCAACAGATGACATCGTAAAGAAGTTGAACGAGCGGACGACTGCAATCCAGGAGAGACAAGAGGAGGCGGAGTGATACAGCCGACGATGGAACCTCCGTCTTCTGAATCTCCCGGAACACAGCAACGAAGATGTGAGAAAGGAGGTGATGGGAATAATCGCCCAGATCATCCCAGAAGAAAAGTCTAAACTTGGGTTCCTGATAGATACTGTACATAGAGTGGGATGAAAGAGAGATGAAAACAAACCACGTCCCATCATCGTGCAATTCACCATGCGTACCTTCCGACACAAAGTATGGAGAGCCTCCCTCAACTCCGACGTGATGAAGGAAAACAATCTATGGATGGCTGAAGACCTCACCTACATGGAGAGACAATGCAGGAACAAACTCTGGCCAATTGTTAAACAAGTCGGCGACGAAGGGAAAAAGACCAAATGGATCGGCCCGGTGGCCATCATTGACGGTGTAAGACATACAGCATAAGAGCCAATCAATGATTAATAAGGTGATCTTAAGTTAAGTTGAGAGTTATATTAGCAAGATCCCTTAACTACCTCAGGCTAACTCAGGTTACTGTTCATAATTAATAATGGTTCATTTAAGTTCAAGTTCTATTTAAGTTTAAGTTCTATTTAAAAATACCATCCCTTAATGTTAGAGGTATCCGTGACAGCACCAAAAGAAAATCTATTTTTATTTTCTGCAGACGAAAAAATGCGGACTTAATCCTTTTATAAGAGACTCACTCAAATGAAAATGATTTAAAATTTTGGAAAGCACAATGGGGTGATCAATGTTATTTTTGTCATGCCTCTCAACAATCTGCAGGTGTAGCCATTCTTCTCAGCAAATTTAAAGGTATTATTATTGAATCATTATCTTCAGATGAGGGTAGATGGATTATTTTGGTTTTCAAACTGGATAACACCGTTTTTATAGTCTGTAACTTATACAATTATAACAACACAGCTCTAGCAAAAGCAATGTGTATGCAATTGTGTAAGAAATTTGAAGCTCTTAAATTGAAATACAAAGCACAATTGATTCTTGGGGGACATTATAATGATGCTCCAGATGATCTTTTAGATCGAATACCGATAAGAACAATCCAACATTCAAGATTTAAAAGCACTGCATTTATCTGTGAACAACTTTCAGTTATAGATGTATGGCGATACTTAAATTCTGACATAAAAAAATTTACCTGGAGTAATGCGAATAGATCTTTGCAATCCAGAATTGACTTGTGGCTTATATCACCTTCTTGCACACACTTTGTTTCAGAATCATCTCATGATTTTGCTTCCTTATCTGATCACAAATTGATTAAAATTCATTTAGTAGGCACTAAACAAAAACAAAGGAATCTACGTGGCTTCTGGAAACTAAATAATGATTTATTAATTGATGATATATTTTGTGGTTGTTTAAAGAACAGCGGAATAGATATTCAGGGATACCGAAATGAATCACACACAGAAATGGGAATACTATAAGTTTAAGGTAAGAGAAGCAGCAATGAGACGACGTAAAGAAATAAAAAACAAGTATCATGAACAAATTAAATACATTATTGAAGAAAGATAGTCTATCAGAGGACGAAGAAATTAAATTGAAGAGACTAAAAGAAGAAATAGATAACACATATATTAACATGGCTAAAGGAGCCTTCATAAGGTCAAGAGCAAAATGGCTTGAACTAGGCAAAAGGAATTCTAGCTACTTTTTTGCTCTTGAGAAACGAAACCAAAAGACAAACAATATTTCTGCACTCAAGATGAATGATATCATAACCACCAATCATTTGGACATTTCAAATTATGTTTGTTCATTTTACAGTAATATATACAAGTCAAATTCTCATATCAATGATTGTGATAAGTTTATTGAATCAATAAAAAAACATACACCAACTATTTCAGAACACTTTAAAACAAATTGTGAACGACCCATCGCAAAACCTGAAATATCAGGGGCAATCCAATCGATGAAAAAGGGCAAATCTCTAGGCAACGACGGTCCCTCGGTTGAATTTTATTTACATTTTTGGAATATTATTGTGGATCCTTTATTGGAATTATTTAAGGAACGTCATGATAGGAAAGAAATGTCCACAAGTATGACACAGGCTGTTATAACACTAATCCCCAAACCGGAAAAAGATCACCTACTGTGAGGGCACTTAATCTTGCTCTGTGAGAGTGGTGAGAGAATCAACTCACTAGAATCAGGTGTGTGTGGCACTAATTGGCTGTGATTAAGCCCAGGTGTGGGGAGTCTTCATATACCCTGAGTCTCCAGTGCCCTGTGCTGACTCATTCTCACCTTCAGAGGTAGTGAGAGGTTCTCCCTGTGGCTTCTCCAGTTGTCGGTGTTTCTATAACACCAACTCAGAGCTGTGTGTGTGTTTGTTGTCAATTACCTGTTTCCCAGTGTATAATTTGGGGTGCTGGAGAGTTTGTTGCAACTCCAGCCTTTTGGTTTATCAAAGGTCTCCCGGGCAGCCTTGCTTTTCATTTCGGGTTTTCTGGGTCTCCTGGACATTTTGGTTTTGGGTCAGCTGCTGGGCAGCGGTGGTTTAGTTATTAATTTTAGTGCTTTATTTCATTAAGGAAGCCTATATAGTGGCTCTATACAGTTTTGTTGTTTTTTCTCCCCTTCCAATCTATCGGGACTGCGATTTTGTGGTTATCCCTCTGGGATAACTTTGAGACACCCCTGGGTCCGCACCTGCGTCCCAACCCTCCCCCTCTTCCTGACACCTACTGATAGAAAATTGGAGACCTATTACACTCTTGAATATAGATTATAAGATTATCTCATTGATATATGCTAGAAGGTTAAAAAAAGATCTTGGAGAGATTATTGCCGAAACACAAACTGGATTTATGACCAACCATCATATCAGTTCAAATCTTCATATCATGTTCTTGATTTATTAGACTACTCTGACAACATCGATAATGACTCCCTTTATAGTTTTTCTTGATTTTTATAAAGCTTTCGATACGATGGAACATCATTTTTTATTTAAAGCACTCCAAACGTTTGGTTTTGGTCAAAACTTTGTATCAACTATCGATGTTTTATAGAAATATCGACAGTTGTGTCATACTATATCCAAACACTACCAAAAGATTTCCAGTCCTGAGATTGTAAGAATGTCACAGAACGCCAACAACTTAACTTCTCCCCCAAAATGAAAAAATCTAAATCTATATTGAACTTATGGCTTCAAAGAGATTTATCAATCTTAGGAAGGGTCCTTTTGACTAAAGCTGAAGGTGTTTCTAGATTTGTGTATCCAGCACTCTCCCTTAATGTCTGTGATTCTACATGTAAAGAAATCAATTGTTTGTTAAATCTGTGTGGAAGAATAAGCACCATCATTTGAAAAAAACTTTGCTTTCTGGTCCTAAAGCCAAAGGTGGTTTCGATCTACTAGACTTTATGGATTTAAATTATACATTTAAAGTTAAATGGCTAAAGGAATGCTTAAAGGATAACTACCGTTTTTTACAACCTGGACCTTTTTTCTAGCAAAAGATATGGTCATTTACTCACCCAGATAACTTTGGTGTCATTTGGCGTCGTTCGGACGAAATTAGATCAAGTGTAGCGCCGATATATCCATATAATGCGAGTAACGGGGCATCGACACACAGCCTCTATATAACACATTATCTGCCACGAAACTAGTTCATTTCACCAATATTTTGTTACGATATGCTAGTGCTATTCCCCTCTGAGTTCGGGCTCGTCTATTGTCAACATCCGGGGTCTGTAGGTTGAGCTACTACCTCTGACCTGGAAGATGTCGTCTCTGAGCTGCGCGCGCACCCGCGACAGCCCGGCTTGTTTACCTGTAGCTGCTACTGCTAGTTTGACCCCGGATGTTGATAACGGACGAGCCCGGACTCAGAGGGGAATAGCGCTAGCATATCGTAACAAAATATTAGTGAAATTAACTAGTTTCGTGGCAGATAATGCGTTATATAGAGGCTGTGTGTCGCTGCCCCGTTACTCGCATTATATGGATATATCGACGCTACACTGGATCTAATTTCGTCCGAACGACGCCAAATGACACCAAAGTTATCTGGGTGAGTATATGACCATATCTTTTGCTAGAAAAAAGGTCCAGGTTGTAAAAAACGGTAGTTATCCTTTAAAAGCTCCGGATTCATAATGGAATTTTATTCCACATAATATATTCAACAATGTTGGAGGTCTCAAGTTCTTCTTGTCTTGTAATTATAGTATCTCAAAATTACCAGTTAAGATGTCAGAATTTCATCAACAAGCTTTGTTAGCCTGGAAGCTAAGTTATTCACATAACTTTCACCACATAAATCTATCATTTGGAACAACGAGTGCATTATTAAAAGGAACAAATCACTGTATTTACAAAATTGGATAGATAAAAATGTAATTTATTTAAAAGACTTATTTAGCCCTAATGGCCAACTACTTAGTTATGAAGACTTTCTTACACAGAAAACATTCCCTATAAAATTTAGCTCAGTAATTAACTCTATTCCCAGCAGAATGATGGAATTAATGAAAAGCTATAAAGATCAGAATGTGCAACATACAACTTCTAACATTCTTTATATAAACGGTATTAAAATCCTGAGTAAAAAATGTACTAATAAACATATCAGACTGTTTCTACAATGCTAAGAAAATAACACCTAGAGGGAAATTCTTTTGGAATGCTATTTTTATGGATATTAATTGGCATAAGGCTTGTTCCTTTCAAATTCTGTGTCACAAATAAAATCAGAGAATTACATTTAAAAATACTACATTATACATACCCATCTAAGATGTATATTTCAAGATTCCTCAACATCGATAACAAATGTACCTTTTTGTAAAATTGAACTTGAAAATGTAACTAATTTGTTTTATGGTTGTTCATATAGCGGTTCATTTTGGAAAGAACTTGAGAGCTATATATTATTTAAAACAAAACATAAAATCAACATTGAGGGGAAGAACATTATTGCTTATTTTGAATTCAAAGAAAAGAAACTATGTACTATAGTCAACCTTTTTATATTTTATTAGGGAAATTTCACATCCATAAATGTAAATTTCAAAATTCTTCACCATCATTTAAATTGTTTTTGATTGAAGTTGATTATTTTAAGTCTCTTGTTAATTACAAATAAGACATGTATATCAATAATGAATATACACTCAGAAATGTTTAACCAATAATCTGTAACAACAATTATAATTACAATTCTCATGGGATTACGAGATCTGTCACCAAGAAATTTCTTTTTTTTAATTTTCTTTTTTTTATTGTTAACTCGATTGTTTCCCTCCTTTGTTTAACTCTTATTATGCTATCATATATGTATAACTGTACTGTTACTATTGTAAAGAAATGTGAGCTGTAATGACTGATTTGTTTGTTATTGTTGCAACTTTCAATAAAGTTGGAAAAAAAAAAAACACTGACTGCAGTATGGCTGCTCCCGTAAATGGTGGATCTTTTAAATATAGTGTTCCTCTTTTATTTATTTCTTGAGCGCTACTTTTATTTGTTCTATGTTCATTGCTTTATTCTAGTCAAATTTAAAATATTTGAATATTGTTTCATACACTTCCTGTGTTTGTGTATGTTCTGTAATCCTGTGTCGCATGAGAATTAAAATAAACCTTGAACCTCATGTATCATTTCAGATGAGAGAGAATTTATCATTGTTAGAAAGAAATTCACAGTTTGGCTTCAATTCACTCTGGTTGTGCATTTGTCTTTTTTGCATCCTTCTTTTTTATGTTGTCATTTAGTTCTGCAGTGACATTATTCATCCACAAGGGGGCCCCCATTCCCCTGTTGCCTTTGGAAACTGCAATCAGATCAGAGACATCCATACCATCACTGCTGGAATACAATGAGATAACAACATTCAACATCCGATTAGTGTTATTGCCACAGTAAAAAGTTAAGTGTTCGCTGACTGCTTTTATTTTTGCAGGAAGTGTTTTTTATGCGACTATATTTTGTTGGAAAAGGTGCAGTTTACTTTCCCTGTTGTCAGTATGTTGCACATGAATGATCTGTGTAAGGATTGTGTAACATCTCAGAAGACTGGGAGTTGTCATCCTTAGAAATACATAATATAGAACATGCTTTCCTGTATGTAGTCATGTAGAACTGCAGTGACATATTTGGGATACAAGAGGGCAGCACAGTCCTGTATTCATACACATTCCTACCATCAGGTTAGAAATGCAATGCATCCAATACATCTTCATTTACTTTTTTCCTTGAATTGGCCTGATGCGACCTTGTCCTGGATAGATGTGTGTAATAAGGACGACATTTAGTTTTTTTGTTCATATTTAATACATGTTTACTACATGCAGTACACAGTTGCTTTCAAAGCCATCGATTATAAAACAAAACAAACTGACATCTTTGCAGTATGGAAATAAAAATTGATTTGGAAATTATATATACAATCCCTGTAACAAAGAATTTGGCAATCAACTTTTTTCAACTTACAAAGTCCTAAAAGCATGCAATAAATATACATAAGAATTCTTCCTGGCGACCCCTTCGTAATGAGCATTTTGAGTATTGACAGTACATAAATACTTTCAGATCTCGAAAACATCTTTTTGCAATCCCAACAGTTGTATCCTTTAATAGAAGCATTTATGTAAGGCACAAAAAACATATGAAGATATTGCTCTAATACATATATACAGCTTATACCAAAAAAACCAAAACATTTAAATTACAGAAAAGTGTAAACTTATTAACTTCATTATTTTTCGAGAAACCCTGAGGAATATTTTTGAATTTTCTTTTTCTTTTTCTTTTTTTGGATGATTTTTGACACCAGTCTCAGCTGACTTCATAGCCCTGCAACTTGCCCTAAACTTTTACATAGAGCTTTTTGTCACATAACCAATGCTGTAATCCAACAAAGCAATGACATGCTCTTTGGCCTTGGAGGTGATTTTAAATAAATAACCATATTGAGTTAGCTAGTTAGATGGACATGCCAATGTAATGCAGATTAAACACACCGTTCAATCGATTTCACTTTTGTTGGCTCTGGAAAGGCTCAAATAAGGCACAACGAGTATTTCGAGTCTTAAATACAAAAAAGTAACCAGATTTCTGATATGAAAGCTGTGGACATTTCCAGTTCAACAGTCTCACACATTTTTTTTTCACAAAAACATCCAATGCTTGCAAAAATGTATTTTGACCATGGAACTGTTACTGGTGCTGTACTAAACTATGAGTAGGCCAACTGATAACATTTTTTACTGACTGTATGCTAATTTTTAACTTCTTTATATACCATTGGGTATTTTAATTTTCAGCAATATATGTTATCATATTCTATAAAATTCTCATGAAGCTGTAGTGTGGCTGCCCTGTGAGAGCCATGCATCTCTAAAAAGTCAAATTGCATGGTATTAGAAAAACAGCCCTCTTTTTAGATTTGTGATGATGCATTATTAAAAACGGGGACATTTGTGGGAACAGCTTCAGTAGGGGAAAGGCCACCAAAAACGGTGACTGTCACTGGAAAAACAGGGACGTCTGGCCACCCTATAATACAGGCACAGTGTATCGGTAAAACGTGAAGAATCCAAAGCTTGACAAGCCTATGGTGCTAAACTATTCCTGGTTTGGTTTCTAATTGGGTGGATTTTTCCTTCATAGGCTAGTTCATTGTCAACCCAGTTTGTTGTTTAGATGTTATTTAGCATTATTTGTGCATAGTTTGGCTTCACCAACACTTTATAGGTGCAATATGTAAGAATTGGCCATCTGTCAAATTCATACTCCAAACATATCACAAGCGAAGTGCCGCTAACCGTAGCAGCCTTAAGGTAGCTAGTTCAGTTAGCCATGCAGATCGTCGTCTGGACTGGGAGCACGGAGCAGCAGGGGAATTCTGGTGTTTACACCATTGGACACAGGATCATTGTGGCTAGCTGTTAGCATGCTACTCAGTAGATATCTTTACCAAAATACATAGATGTCACAACATCAAAACTGTTGTTTTTCACATTCTGTTGATGGTTGAAAAGTGTTTTCTACTAAAATTCTTTCATATTGCATATTTAAAACTCCAATAATCAATTTCTTAATTGAATGTGAATTGAGTAGTTCTGTGGAGTGTTGAGTCTCCTTTGATTGTTGTTTTGTTGTTAATTTTCTGGCCTGAAAATCTACTCTTTGATTGGATCTCATGGCTCTGATCAGCCCTGTTTCCAGCAGTTGTTTTCAGCTGTAACAATATGGTACCTGCACAGTCACAAACATCAGACACACTGGGAATAAGAGGTGTAGCATGATCTGATAATAATGCCCAATGTCTGCTGGATGGGTAAGTAGGCACTTATTTTCTAAGTATAAAATGATAAATGTATAGGTAATCATTTGTTAGTGCGATGTGTCGACAAAGCACGTTTTGCATCCCCATTTATAGTCAACAAAACAATACATGAGGTTAACACACACGTCAGGCCCTTCGTACATTTGTAGGTAGTTTGGTACAGACCAGATTTGGATCATGTATTCTGTGCCACATGTGATATATCTGGACTGGAAGGAACCTGTGTACCAGTAAAACGTCTCTGTAATAGCAAGGGTCATATGGATCTAGTTTTCTGGAGGGAATGTGCAGTCCTGCCGTCATCACTCCCAAATGGGAAATGGGACCAAGCCCTGCTTTGACCATACACATCCCCATGTAAACATCATCAATGGGTAGTATGGTGATGGAATGAGACATATTGTATATGACCGAAGCTGTATAACCAGACAAGAGGAAGCCCCCTCCACCACAGTAGGGAGGATAAGATTCTGACTCATATAACTCAACTGGGATAAAATACTTGCTCCCTGGATGTCTAATTGGCCCCACATACTGGATGAGATGGCCAGCAAAGAGGTGCTTACTTCCATTGTTGTCCTTGAGGTTTTGGAGATACTCAACCATGTTGCCTGTGTTGACAAAGACGTCATCATCCCCATTGAACAAGAAGCGAGTGTTTGGACAGTTTCTCTCCATCCATTCCAGGAAGAGTATCTGCTTCAAGGTGAGGTTGTAGAATGTGTCATTAAAGTCCCACTGGAGGATATCATTGTGCTCACGTTGCTCGAACTCCAGTAGTTTGTTCAGTCTTTCTTTCTCAAAACCAGAACCCATTGTTCCTGAGATGAAGATCCTCCGGATCCACACACCGTTGTGTAACCTCTCTTTAGCCCAGGTTTTGCGCAGCACCTCTCTGCGGTCGTAATTCACAGGAGAGCTTTTAATGACCAGAAGAAGGAAGACTTCTGCTGATTTCTCAGCTCCTCCACATTTGTCAGGAATGTCCAAACGCATGGGGAAATGACGACAATGTTGATGGTACAGAAAGTCTTTTATATTACCGGGAACAGGGCTGACGCTGGTGATGTTGACAGTAGACGTGTTTTGTTGACATCTTGGCCAGGAGTACACATAGGAGCTGTTTTTGGTGGTGGGTTGTCTTATTTGAACGTCATCCTCTTTCACATTTACATTGTGTTGGAGGGTTTTGCCATAAATAAAATCTTTAAAGAGATGGAGGACCAACAGACCAACAGCTGCTGCCAGCAGTAACGTTTTTGCTTTGATCTTTTTCATCCTTGAAACTCTGTAGAGACAAAATAAAACACAGTTTTCTTATCAAAACATTGCAGTATGACATGAAGCAACTGATAAGACTAATTAGGTATTAATTGCATATATAAATTAAAGGGGTAGTTTGGGTCTTTTGAACTGGGGTTGTATGAGTTACTTATCCACAGTCAGTATATCACCTACAGCCAAAGCCATTATATTGCGCTCTCCAAAGTCACCTGACTCCTTCGACAAAAATAGTCATTTTACCTCGCGGAACACAGAAGTTGCTGGTCCACCACTGCCTTGATTGGTTACACCCCGGCTTTCCGAAACCCCGCTGTTCCGAAGATAGACTTCCATTCTTCATAATGGCGAGGTTTCCCATTTTTTCTAAAGACCCCGCTATTCCGAAAAGGCTATTGTGGAACCTCTGACCCTAACCCTAACGGGAAGTAATTGGAAGTTGAAAGTCGGATTCAGAACAGCGGTGTGTCGGAGTGGAGGGGTTTCAGAACGTCAAGCTGTCCCCGCTTTGATTGGTTGGTTGGTTTGTTTGTGTGATTGTGTGACTTCGGTGAATTCAACTAACTAATTAAAACACTGAAGGCAAACTAACAAACTAATAGAAAGAGGAAGTGGTAAACTAGCAACTCATGTTCAGAAAGGCAAAAATACATTTTGCTGCCACCACAGCAGTACACTCTTTAGCTTCCATGCCTGTACTCGTGCTGCTTCTCCAAACTGGGGGCATGCTGACTGCCATTTACTGTAGGTGGTACACTGACTGTGGATGAGTACCTCATATATGCCCGCTTTAAAAACCCAAACTTTCGAAATGATTTGTGCTGTCACACCCCACCATGCTCTACAGGAAGACGTGGGGTGAACACTTCCTGGAACACAGAACACACTTCCGGGAAGAGCCCCTAATCAGCTGTTCAGAGCTGGCTAGAGAGTTGGGTGCAGAGCGAGACCTTATGGAGGAAAAAACACCCAAAGGTTCATGGACGGAGAAGAGCTCAAAGATTACTTTTTAACTTTTGAGATTATAAAGTGGATTTATATTCACTCCTGTTTATCAACCTGACTGCAACAGTGATCCAAGGAGCAGACCTCCATTGTCGGTTGTCTAGGTACTGTAATGTTGACTGCTGTACTGGAGCTGGAGGGGAAATGTACTTTACTTCATTAATGTAAAGTTACAGATAGGAGAGGGCGAAGGAAGAGAGAAAACCAGAGTGTCTGGTGAGTTGCTGAATTGGTCTCTGCCATTGCTTGCTAAAGTTAGCTTACGGCTAATTTACAGTGAAGTGATCTGGCTGTTTTGGGCATACAAAACACTGCGCGATCAACCAAAATAAAAACAAATGATCACTTGGCTTGTGGTGTACACATATAAATTAATCTAGTTCAGCTCCCTACTTACATAATCAACAAGCGCAACTGCTGTATATGTCTGGACATATTTACAATAGTGGCAATGCTACAATTTTACTGATTACTGTCATGAATGTTCCATAGCACTGCCTTCTGTATAGAGTTTGAGCGACTACTTCTGTAAGCTACCCTGGAAGATAACTGGTGTCCATTAATTGAGGGAGGAAGTTTCCAGACAGAGTCAGACCGCAGGCGTGGGCCACCTGAACAGGAGCGAGGCTACAGAAAAGAGACCCCTCTCCCTCGTCAAGTGTCTCTTTTCACTTCACTTTGAATGAAAGCATAAACAGCTTTTGGATGATTGTTGTCATTATTCGGAGAGATTGTAGTAGCAAGCCTGCTACACCTGCAGACGGAGACTTACCTGAATCTTCCACCATCAGCGGGCCCTACTCCGGGGCCCTCGCTGGTAAGTCTCCCTCCCGTTCAGCGTTGTCGATCTGCTATTTCACCGCTGTGGGCTCCAGGCCGGAGCCCTGGCATGTAAGTGTCCTTCACGACACGTCCCTCTCCCGTCTCTGATTTATCGTTATTGCCTGGTCTGTCCGGCGTTCTCTGGCTGTCTTCTGGCTGCTGTTTTTCTCTCTGTTTCAGCGGACCACTGGCGGGTGTCCTTCGTTCTCCGAGTATGCCTCCCCTCGCCCCGGCGGACCATGAGCTGTCCGGTTTGAGGTCGGAGCTTCGCTCCATCGCGACCCTCCTGGATGATGTCCTCCAGCGCCAATCCTCGCTCCTCGCCCGGGTGGAAGCCCTACAGCAGGATGGTCCCAGCCCGGCCGGCACTGCCCACGGCGCATCCGATGCCCCCTCTTCCTCCTGGACGAGTGTTGTTAAGAAGGGGAGACGGGTCTCTCTATCCCTGTTTTCCCCTGGCATGGATGAATTTGAGGATGATCCCATCCCGCTGTCAAACTTCTTCACCCCACTGGAGAAGTTAATTGAGCTACCGGCTACATCCTCACGCACCGCTCTGGAGCAGCCAATCCTGCCAAACTCCCGACGCAGAAAGCGTCACACTCCTCCATCTAGCCCACGGATGTCCCAGGACAAACGTCCAAGGTGTTCATCCTCTCCCACAGCCATCGTTTCCACTGCCCAACGTGGGTCCGGTCCCCTCGACGCTCAATGATGATGTCATCTGTGCAGGTGACTCTAATCCCTCTTCTACTGTTCAGGCAAACCCTGGCATCTCCCATCTCTTCCTGTCTCCTACATTGTCTATGACAATGGCTGCAAGAATCAACCTCCTGAAATTCTCATAATTGGTGACTCTATCATTAGAAATGTGCATCTCCCAGGCTCCATCACTTACTGTCTCTCTGGTGGGATTACTACTGACTTCATAGAACTGATACCTGTCATCTTTGATCTCCATCCGTCTGTTCACACTGTTCTGTTACACACTGGCACAAATGACGTCATGTCCAGACGCTCCTTCAAACTCTACCATGATCTCGAATCACTGATTCACACCGTCGAAAGCCTTGGAAAGAGTTGTGTTCTCTCTGGCCCGATTCCCACCCTGCTCAAAAGCTCAGAGCGCTTTAGTCGTCTTTTTAGCTTGCACACATGGATGCAGAACTTCACCACTGCAACAGGCCTTGGTTTTATTAGCAATTTTGACTGTTTTTGGACTGAGCGTGACCTCTTCAAATTTGATGGTCTACATTTGAACAGGAAAGGATCTGAAAGACTAACGATCAATTTTATTAACTTCATTGCTTTTAGCCTGAAATGATGCCTTTCCCAGCAAGACCCTGCCCTGCTCACATTGTCTTCCTGTCACAACACTGTCTCTGACAGTGCGGGTCCTGCTGTCATCTCTACTGTTGGCACTATCTCCGTCTCTGCTCCCCTTACTCCACCTAGTTCCTCTGCAGCTGCAAAACCTGTAGCTCTTCCTTTAACCTCCTTTCCTATGTCGATTTCAATTCCAATCTGCTCTCATATTCCTATTAGAGTTACTGACAGGTTGTCAAAACGCTCTCGCTGTCCTCATAGCTTCAACCCTGTTCCCACTACAGTTACTCGCTCCAGCTCTCATAGAAGGGTCAGATCTAACCTAATTAGCATAAAAACTGTTCCTGTCCCTCAAGCTCCTCCCCCTGTCGACCTCAGGTGTGCCTTACTTAATATTAGGTCACTCTCCAGCAAGACGTTTTATATTAATGATTTTATTTCTCACCATGGTTTGCATTTCTTTTTCCTCACTGAGTGCTGGCTTTCCTCCACTGCCAGTGCTGTTCTTATTGAGGCATCTCCCCCTGACCATAGCTTCTTATTCTCTGCCAGGCAAGACAGAACAGGTGGGGGACTTGCGGTTATCTTTTCCAACCAATTTTCTTGTACAGCATGCTCACTTGGTAACTTTACATCTTTTGAGTATCTGGCCATGCTCATAGGAACCCGTCATCATATCCTGACACTACTCATTTATAGACCACCCAGGTATAATCCCATTTTCTTAACTGAGTTATCTGAGTTTTTATCTACTGTTCTGATTAAATATGACAAAATAGTCCTGCTCGGTTACCTGAATTTTCACATCAATGATGCTTTGGATTCAAAAGCAGCAGAATTTCTGAATCTTCTTACTGGCCTTGGCTTCATCCAGCATGTCACAGGCCCCACTCATAATCATGGTAATACCTTAGACCTAGTCTTTACAAAGGATATTACTGCTGATCTCCCATCTGTCCTTCAGGTGCCGGTCTCGGACCACTCTTGTGTCTTTTTTTACCTCCCCTCGAATGCACAGACTACTCGCTCTGAACCTAACCCCCACTCTTTTCGTGTCATTAACAGCCATGTTAAGTCCCTTTTTAGCTGAGCATTTGCCTGATAAACTTGAGTCATTCTCCAATACGGCTATGTCTGTCAATAACCTTACAGATAGCCTAAACACTGCACTATTAGACTCATTCGACACCTTTGCTCCTCTTAGAAATAGTAGAGGCACTCGAACCAAATCTGTCCCCTGGTTCTCCGACCTCACTCGTTCATTAAAACGGGCTTCCCGCAGACTCGAAGTCAGATGGCGGGCCGGCAAATCAGAGTCCTCCCGTCTCACCTGGACTCTTAGTTTTAAACGCTATAAACATACACTTTCTGCTGCCAGATCCTCTTATTTCTCCAACCTGATTGAAACCAATAAGAACAATCACCGGGTCCTGTTTAATACTGTGGCCAGGCTTACACAGTCTTCACCTATTCTGAGCCCTGCTATCACAGCTAATGATTTTTTAGAGTTTAGGGAGATAAAATCTCCCTAATAAGGAGCAATATCTTTAGCCAGCAGTCCTCTAGCAACATCACTGACCAGTGCTCTGCATCCCTGTCCACAAGTTCACTCTCACAGTTTAAACCTATTTCGGCTGAGGCCTTGGCCTCAATGGTTGCTGCCTCTAAGCCTACAACATGTTTACTAGATCCCATCCCTTCTGACCTCTGTAAGGAACTTTTTCCTTGTCTCAGTGGCCCTTTACTTACCATCTTAAACACTTCCTTCACTGAGGGGTGTGTCCCCTTATCCTATAAATCTGCTATCATTAAACCACTCCTCAAGAAACCCAATAGCGATTCTCTGGTTCTTGCTAATTACCGACCTGTCTCCACTCTCCCCTTTTTCTCCAAAATACTTGAGAGAGTTGTTGCTGATCAACTGACTGCCCACCTTTCTGCCAACAACCTCTTTGAAAAATTACAATCTGGTTTCCGCTCTTGTCACTCTACTGAAACTGCCCTAACTAGAGTAGTAAATGACCTACTTGTTACTGCTGACTCTGGATCAGCTTCCTTACTTTTGCTTCTTGATTTAAGTTCGGCCTTCGATACTGTAGATCATTATGTGCTTCTGGACCGACTGGAACATTATGTTGGTGTTCATGGGCTGGCGCTCTCATGGTTCCAGTCCTACTTATCTGGCAGAACACAATGCGTCAGTTTTAATAACTCCTTGTCCAAATGCTCTACAGTTATAGCTGGTGTGCCTCAGGGGTCTGTCCTGGGCCCTCTGCTGTTTTGTATTTACATGCTTCCTCTGGGTAGAATAATTGCTGAATACGGTATACAGTTCCATTTCTATGCCGATGACACACAACTATACATTCCACTGCAGCCTAATGACCCCTCTCAAATACTGAATCTGGAAACATGTGTAAATCAAATCAAGATCTGGATGAGCCACAACTTTCTCATGCTCAATACTACTAAGTCTGATCTGATGGTAATCAAGCCAAATAATTATAAATACTTATCCCAGGGTCTTGGTCTCAATATTGACGGTTGTTTCATCTCTGAAAGCACTCTCATCAGAAACCTGTTATTTTTGATCCAACCCTGACTTTTCAGTCCCACATCAAAGAAATCACCAAAACAGCTTTCTTTCACCTGCGGAATATTGCCAAAATCCGCCCTTCTCTATCCCTGCGTAGCGCCGAGGTGGTTCTCCATGCCCTTGTGTCCTCCCGTTTAGATTACTGTAATGTCCTTTTTTCCGGCCTCCCCATCTGCACTACCAGGAGTCTCCAGCTTGTACAAAACTCAGCCGCTAGACTTTTAATGAAATCAGGTAAATTTTGCCACATAACTCCGGTCCTGGCATCCTTACATTGGCTGCCCATTAAAGCTAGAGCTGATTTTAAGGTTCTTCTTTTAACCTATAAGGCCTTGAATGGACTTGCACCACTGTATTTAACAGAACTACTTACTCCCTACACTCCGTCACGTCCTCTTCGTTCTCTTGGTTCAAACCTCCTGGTCATCCCATATATCAGTAAAAAGTCAGCTGGTGGCAGGGCCTTTTCCTACCGTGCTCCTCTCTTATGGAATGGCCTTCCACAGGACATCAGACGCTACATCCACTGCGATTTTTAAGTCTCGTCTTAAAACACACCTTTTTACCCAATACTTTGGTTAACACTAACTAATTTTATCACTCTCCTCTGGTGTTTTACTATTGTTTTATTTTACTATTGTTTTATTTATTTTTATTGTCTGCTATTATTGTTCTTGTTTTTACTGTAAAGTGTATTGAGACCATGAACCATGGTGATTTTGCACTTTAAATAATAAATTGATTGATTGATTGAATCACAATTGTTTCTGAGACATATAGATCGACTACAGTATGACTCTTCAGATTTTTAGTGTTACTGTAACTTTTGAGAAGATAGAGCTGGCCTCTCTGGAAAACGCATCAAGGATAATTCCTGTGGTAAAGGTTCCATCAATGTTTGATTGTTGAGAACAATCAAACATTCATGGAACCTGTTTGGTGACGTACTTGCACTTGGTCCACGGCCAGAGCCTGTAACACACCCACACCACAGGCTGTACCTCAGGGTGAGACAGTAACTGGGGGGAGGACCTATTGTATCTGTAAGGATTTTTTTTTTTTTCTTTTTCTTTTCTTTTTCCTTCCATTCAATTGCATATTTGGCGGCCTGAACATACCCCAAAACTCACCAAACATATGTCACATTGGTGTTCTGCTATAAGAATTCAATGATTGGGGGTGGGTGTGGCCAGGGGACTCCATAGTGCCACCTAACGTTGAGTCATGTGACCAAAAAAATTCTTGGATCGTCATGAAATTCGCAGGACTCATAGGTCACATCAATATAGCCAGTAGTTATTTTTGTCGGAATTTTTACCGCAACAGGAAGTCGGCCATCTTGAATGGCGTGCGGTGATTTTCATTTTTCCGACGCTGTTTTCGGGACTTTAGGATGTTCGCAAACTCACCAAATTTGGCCCGTAGCTTCTAACCCATGAGTACCTTAATTCAATACCATAACTGCCCTCATGCGCAGCACGACAGCTCAGTAGCGCCCCCTAACGCCCCTCTTATGGCTTTTCCTATTTTGTACATACCCATTTCTATGCCTCCTACTTTATTTAACTTGTCCTACAAATTTAACGCCACAGACTTCACACTCACAAGTCTCATCCTCATACCTTGATGATGAAAAGTTGTCAAAAGCTTTTGCCTACGTTGTTCCTGGTGGGCGTGGCGGTGCTGTTTATTTCGATGACCCCCTTATGGCTTTTCCCATTCCGTAGGAACCCATTTCTAAGCCTCGTACATTATTTAACTTGGCCTACAGATTTCACGCCACAGACTTCCCAGTCACTAAGTATCATCCTCATGCCTTGAGGATGAAAAGTTGTAAAAAGCTTTCGCCTACGTTATTCCTGGTGGGCTTGACAGTGCGGTCAATTTCGATGACCCTCTTATGGCTTTTCCCATTTTGTAGGTACCCATTTCTATGCCTTGTACTTTATTTAACTTGTCCTACAGATTTAACACCACAGACTTCCCAGTCAGTCAGTAGAATCCTCATACCTTCAACAGCCTGTGTTGTACCTGGTGGGCGTGGCGGTGCGGTCAATTTTGATCCTTCGCCATCACACAGGAAGTCCTTATAACTTAAACAAACAATTGCCCATCTGCATCAAAATGCTCACACATGTAGTGTGTAATGGTTTGAGGAAAAACATAGTGAACACTAGAAAAGATACACACTTGTGAGAGATTAAATATTTACCATGTACTTAGCCCAGGCTCAGTGGGTAAGGGTTAATCATTGACTACTTGACAACAATTTCCTGAATCTGTGAATTGGCAGGAAGGAATGGGCACTGAGGTCTCAAAAGTATCAGAAATTAAATATTAACCTCCTGGGCTGTTGGTGGTAACAGTACTTGATCATTAACTTGATGGAAGGCACTTCTCCTGTGTATGTATTTACGCCGTCATCCATGATGAGTTAGGAGCTAAAGTCACACTGTGTAGTTTGCGGAGGACAAATGAAAGGTTGAAAAACACTACAAACTTGGCCCACACAGGAACTATTTGGAAAATAATTGCAGAACAGGAAGCTGTGGTTAAAAGTTGACAGCAGTTATCAGCAGAAAGGTGCGAAACAGTAAAGAGAATGACTTGAGAAAGACTCGGAGAGCCTAATATTTTTCTCAGGTTGTACAGTCTAAAAAATTCTGGAAACACTGCACTGCAGAGGCTATAGTGTGAAAAGTACACATGGTTATGAAGGTGCAGTGCCAGCAGGGGGTGAGAGTTACGGAGCAAAGAATGAATGTAGTATAAAGCGCGTCAGGAGGATGTCAGGAGGATGGGTCAAACAAAGGACTCTCACCTTGCAGAACAATGTTGTGTCCCATGTAAAATCCAAAAATATATTGATTTAACACATGTAAGTCAACTTACATAACTACTGTACTTAATCTGGCCACAAACGTGATCTTTTCCTAAACCTAACCAAGTAGTTTTGGTGCCTAAACCATACCGAACTGACCATGACCTCAAATGTTTCTCAGCAAGCTTTATTTTGAAAGTCTAACCATATTGATTATTACTAACTTGATCACAGAATGAGAATTTGCGAGCCTTATTCCAAAAATGTTTAAATGCTGTGTAGGACATTAAAGGATAACTACCGTTTTTTACAACCTGGACCTTATTTCTAGCAAAATATATGATCATTTAGATAACTTATGAAATTCAGATAACTTTGGTGTCATTTGGCGTCGTTCGGACGAAATTAGATCCAGTGTAGCGCCGATGTATCCATATAATGCGAGTGACGGGGCATCGACACACAGCCTCTATATAACGCATTATCTGCCACGAAACTAGTTCATTTCACCAATATTTTGTTATGATATGCTAGTGCTATTCCCCTCTGAGTCCGGGCTCGTCTATTGTCAACATCCGGGGTCTGTAGGTTGAGCTACTACCTCTGACCTGGAAGATGTCGTCTCTGAGCTGCGCGCGCACCCGCGACAGCCCGGCTTGTTTACCTGTAGCTGCTACTGCTAGTTTGACCCCGGATGTTGATAACAGACAAGCCCGGACTCAGAGGGGAATAGCACTAGCATATCATAACAAAATATTGGTGAAATGAACTAGTTTCGTGGCAGATAATGCGTTATATAGAGGCTGTGTGTCGATGCCCCGTCACTCGCATTATATGGATATAGCGGCGCTACACTGGATCTAATTTCGTCCGAACGACTTCAAATGACACCAAAGTTATCTGGGTGAGTAAATGATCATATATTTTGCTAGAAATAAGGTCCAGGTTGTAAAAAACGGTAGTTATCCTTTAATGAAAACAATTTGCAATGATTTGCACATCCTTTTCAACCAATATTCAATTGATTACAGAACTACACAGATAAGATATTTAATGTTCGAACTGATATACATTTTTTTTTTTTCCTGAACACACTTATTATGAATTTGATGCCTGCAACATGCACAGTGAGAAGAACCACATTTTCCAAAGTTGGTGTTCTTGGTGTGTGTACTTTAGTAGTCTTCTTGATGAAAATATCATGCAACTCATTAAGCCAGATTGTGGTGGCAAACACTGCATGGTATAATGCTCAAGGAATGATTTAGTGGGGAAACAACGACTGGTCTGAATGTGGTTTTAAATTTATCCAAAATTCAAAATCATTCACAATTGTTTCTGAGACATATAGATCGACTACTACCGTAACTTTTGAGAGGATAGAGCTGGCCTCTCTGGAAAACAATGCATCAAGGAAAATTCCTGTGGTAAAGGTTTCATGAATGTTTGATTGATGAGAAAGATTCGTGGAACCTGTTTGATGACTCACTGGCACTTGTGAAGTGAGTGACTTGAGTGAAGTGTGAACTGTGAGATTAAAAGTAGGCAGTTGCAAGTGGAGTGGAGTTTGCCTCACGGTTTTTGTTTCCTCGTGTGGGACGATCACAAAAAAGTCTTAATTTGTAACATTCCAAGACAAATGTTTTTTTTCCAGCTAACAGAAGTAGCTGAGTAGTGAGATAATCACCTTCTAACAACATTTAATTTTATTGACAAAAGGAAATTGCAATGATTGGTGGAGTAGCCAAGTTTTGAGTATGAATATAAGTGTACCTTTCCCTCGTTATATTAATTCAAATCACTTTTTTAACCAGCTGCAGGTAAGAAAGACACAACCAACTGACTCCCAAAGAAAGGGGGGTACAGTAGTCAGGAAGAATGCACAATAAAAGCACATAACAGTCTCTACAAGGGAAAAGGGAATGAAAAGATAAGTTTTCAGATTGAAAATTAAATCCGACCTTCAAACCACATCATCTTCAAGTAACACCTCAGCTTGATTTCAAATTGTATGTATATAAAATATAGATTTAATGTTGAATAGTAATATGTTTGAAGAAGGAAGTTCATAGAAACATGTGACACATAATGAAATTAATTCAGTAGTAAATACCTGAACGTATTGGTGGATCAATGTGAGCGCTTGGCGAGTAGTCCTTCAATGTTCATCTGACAGTCTGCACTGATTTGAGGAGGCTACCACAGCAGCAAGTTCTGTTTCCTGCTCTACAAGCTCAGGAAGCTTGTGGTGAGGAAGAATGCAGCAGTTCCACACTGAGGATACCAACTGAAAAGTCAGTCCCACATATTATCAGCATGAAAATGAAGATGACTCATATCAAAACATTCTAGTTAACCATTATCCTCCTAGATAGGGAAACTGTCAGGGTTCTGCTGTCCCAGCAACCACACGCAGGTACTCCATTTATCAAGGCACAGAAGGTATATAAAAATAAACACAAGTTCAAAAGCCTTTTGATTACACTGTTACCCCCAAAACAAAACATAAACATCCTCACCAAGCTGGTCAACCCATCGGACTTGGCTACGGACCTGTCCCTACCTGGCTAAGCTATCCCTTGCACGTAAAAGAATAAAAAAGATGGGGTCACTTTCAATATGTACAGTATTTACAAATGCTTTTTCTCCTAAGTGGCTCTAGTTGGCCAATTCAGAAAGCTACAACTTCAGTTAGATTTTCTGTAGTTCCATCATAATCGGTATAACAAACACAAACAGCAATTATCCCTTAAACCGTGGTATCCTCATCTTCATCAAAGAGGTTACCATAGATCATCATCTGTCGGATCAGATGTAACATATTCTTGTGCTGACCCTTTCATACAGCATCGTCGTTTTGGTCACAGCGGTGTCAATGAGTCTCTAACAGTCCTCTCAAACAGGGGATACAACAACATCCACAAGTGATTAGAATGGCAATCATTACGGCTACAGATAACATCATAGCTTTTATAGAACCATCCTGTCAGAGGATCATCGAAACCAGAATTTTCAGCTAGCTCTGCAGATAGGGAGGTTAATCCATTCAAAGCCTTAGTAATGCTGCAATCAGGTGCTGTATTGTTAGGAATAAACGTACAACGCACATCTACAAACATTCTACATACTCCTCCTTTTTCGGCCAACATGTTTAACGCCATCCTATTCTGCCATGCCATTAAACTAGTCTTATCTAACTGTTGATGTATGCCCCCAATTGCATCCTTAGTGAAATTCAGAAATCTCTGTTGGTTATAATACACGTAATTTATCCAATCCACATTTTTATTAACGATTTACCCACCAAGCCAGGAGTGATTCAAACCCTGCAGCAACCTGATTTCTGGCTTGTAAACTCGTCAGGAACACCCCGAGAAACATCAATTGCATCTATGTAAACTCTGTTATCAAACGATCCCGCTGGTGCATTTCTCTTTGTAATATGTGAGTTATGTGTTGTCACTTTCTCTAATGTCATCGTGTCATATGGTAAGATGTATGTTTGAATAGAGGAACTTGCGCCATGGTAGCTACTAATGCAGTCGGTAATTTTGCTCTAAATCTCTTACCTCGTCCATACGTCAGCACTGGCCATGGTGTGATCATTCACTACGCCATCAGTGACATTGCTCTCGCCCTTGATTACATCAATGGTGGTTTTGCAGGTTGTCAACATCCCTACTGACACAGTACCTTTGCTTCGTCTCAAGCAGGTGTATGTCAGTATGTTCCGTTGTCAGTGGGTTTGGGAGTCTTGAGCGTTATTATTACAGGATTGCAGTAGTTTGTTTTGCAAGTGTCTGGCGTCATTTTGATAATTGTCAGTCGATTTTTTTGTTCAGATCTCGGGTTGTATCCCCAATCCCGTGTTCCTGTATTAGCAAGTACCCAATTCCACTTCTCGCACCCACACCCATACCCGTTAACGGTTTTACCCTACACACTTCTATATGCAGTGCATGCAGCTGTGGTGACGCAGATATATTTTTCTGACCCCAGCCAGTTAGAGTGACATGTGTCAGTCTGAGCAATGCAATTTGTCCCTTCAGTACATTGTATTATCACTGCACCTCTCCCAGTGTCCCAACTGGATTGTGTTCCTACAGCTCTTTTCCTCGTTGAATCATGTGCCTGGCTTTGTGTCAATATACTTGAGATAAGGAATGCAGGGTTTCCTCTACATGTAATTGATTGTGGCGCACCGCCACGGCTAAATAAAAGCCACCACAACTTCAGAATAATGTTTTTTTTGTTTTTTGTTTTTTTTACCTTGTTTTTATGTTAATGTAAATTATTGTATGAAATGTGAATTTTGGCACAAAACATGGTGTTTTTTATGAAATGTGACTCTACGCTGCAAATACCTTTTATTTTGAAAAAACAAGTTTTCAGACCCCTCTAGCGACTCTTTTTCAAAAAAGTGACTAGCGACAAATCTAGCGACTTTTTCTGGTGTCCAGCAAACGATGTGGGCTTTGTTGATAATTGGCGGACTTTCTGGGGAAAACCTGGTCTCATTAGGAGAGACGGCATCCATCCCACTTTGGACGGAGCGGCTCTCATCTCTAGAAATTTAACCCATTTCATTAGCCAACAACCAGCCTGACAACCCAGAGTTGAGACCAGGAGGCAGAGCTGCAGTCTTACACGCTTCTCTGAGCTTCCATTAGATCAGTTGCACACCCAAAACTTCATTGAGACTGTGTCTGCCCACCGACCACCTAAATTAATTAAATTAATCAAATCAAAAGTCCACAGAAGAGGAGTTGTGCATGAAAATCTAATAAAAATTAACAGCAACTCTGCAATCTCAAAACAAGACAAGAGAATTAAATGCGGACTCCTAAATATCAGATCCCTGTCATCAAAAGCTGTATTAGTAAATGACTTAATTTCAGACTGTAATATTGATTTATTCTGTCTTACTGAAACTTGGCTGCATCCTGAAGAATATGTCAGCCTGAATGAATCCACTCCACCCAGTCACATTAATACTCACATTCCTCGAGGCGCCGGCCGAGGAGGTGGTGTTGCAGCTATTTATGACTTAAGTCTGTCAATCATTCCTAAACCTAAATTAAATTATAACTCATTTGAAAGCCTTGTTCTGAGTCTTTCACATCCAACGTGGAAAACTTTACAGCCAGTTCTATTTGTTGTAGTGTATCGAGCACCTGGTCCTTACTCAGAATTTTTATCTGAATTCTCTGAGTTTTTATCAAGTCTAGTCCTCAAATCAGATAAAGTAATTATTGTAGGTGATTTTAATATTCATGTGGATGTCGTTAATGATAGCCTTAGTACTGCATTTATCTCATTATTAGACTCTATTGGCTTCTCTCAGTGTGTACATAAACCAACTCACTGTTTTGAGTGAGTTGGTTTTGATCTTGTTCTAGCTTATGGTATCGAGATTGAAAATCTAACAGTTTCTCCACAGAATCCTCTTTTATCAGACCATCACTTAATAACTTTTGAAGTTCTATTACTGGACTACACACCATTAGGCAAAAACTCCTTCACTAGATGTCTATCTGATAGTGCTGTAGCTAAATTTAAGGAAATTATACCGCTGGCACTAAATTCAATGCCATGTCTTAATATAATAGAGGACTCCTCCGCTAACCTCAGTTCCTCACAAATCGATCATCTTGTTGATAGCACTGCAGGCTCATTGCGAACAACACTGGACTCTATTGCCCCCCTGAAAAGGAAACCTATAAAACACAGGAGGTTAGCACCCTGGTATAACTCGGATACCCGCAAATTGAAGCAAACATCACGGAAATTTGAAAGGAAATGGCGTTCCACCAACTTGGAAGAATCCCGCTTAGCCTGGAAAGATAGCCTTAAAATATATAGGAAGGCCCTCCGCAATGCCAGAGCAAGCTATTACTCGTCATTAATAGAGGAAAACAAAAACAACACCAGGTTTCTTTTCAGCACTGTAGCCAGGCTGACAGAAAGTCACAGCTCTACTGAACCATGTATTCCTACAACGCTCAGTAGTAATGACTTCATGAGCTTCTTTAATGATAAAATTTTAACTATTAGAGACAAAATCCATCATCGCTTGCCCTCAACTGGCACTATTGTATCTTTAAACACAGGAACCTCAGAAACAGTTGTAAATTCTGACTTATATTTAGACTGCTTCTCTCCCATCGACCTCCACCAACTAACTTCGATGGTTTCTTCATCTAGACCAACAACTTGTCTCCTAGACCCCATCCCAACTAGGTTGCTGAAAGAAACTTTACCTTTAATTAGCACATCTCTACTAGAAATGATCAACCTGTCTCTATTAACAGGATACGTACCACAATCCTTTAAACTAGCTGTAATTAGACCGCTTCTTAAAAAGCCTAATCTTGATCCAGAAGCTTTAGCCAACTATAGACCTATATCCAACCTCCCTTTCCTCTCCAAGATCCTTGAGAAAGCAGTCGCCAACCAGCTATGTGACTTTCTTCAAAAAAATAGTTTATATGAGGATTTTCAATCAGGTTTTAGAGCACATCATAGCACAGAGACGGCACTGGTGAAAGTTACAAATGACCTCCTAATCGCTTCTGACAAAGGACTTGTCTCTGTCCTGGTCTTACTAGATCTTAGTGCTGCATTTGATACCATTGATCATCACATTCTACTACAGAGACTGGAACACTTAATTGGCATTAAAGGACCCGCATTAAACTGGTTTAAGTCCTATTTATCGGATCGATTTCAGTTTGTACATGTTAATGATGAGTCATCCCTGTATACCAAGGTTAGTCATGGTGTTCCTCAAGGCTCCGTGCTTGGACCCATACTATTCACCTTATATATGCTCCCTCTAGGAAATATAATTCGGAAACACTCCATAAACTTTCATTGTTATGCAGATGATACACAGTTATACCTATCAATAAAGCCAAATGAAACTAATCAGCTTACTAAACTCCATGCATGTCTCAAGGACATTAAGACCTGGATGACCTGCAATTTTCTGCTGTTAAACTCAGATAAAACCGAAGTTATAGTACTTGGTCCTAAACACCTTAGAGATGCATTATCTAATGATATAGCGAGATTGGATGGCATTAACTTGGCCTCCAGCACCACCGTCAGGAATCTGGGAGTTATCTTTGATCAAGATATGTCCTTCAACTCCCACATAAAACAAATTTCAAGGTCTGCATTTTTTCATCTACGTAACATTAACATTGCAAAAATCAGGCCCATCCTGTCTCAAAAAGACGCAGAAAAGCTAGTCCATGCATTTGTTACTTCCAGGCTGGACTATTGTAATTCTCTATTATCAGGCTGCCCTAACAAGTCTCTAAAGAGTCTCCAGCTGGTCCAGAATGCTGCAGCACGTGTACTGACAGGAACTAAGAAAAGAGATCATATTACTCCTGTATTGGCCTCTCTGCACTGGCTCCCTGTAAAATCAAGAATAGAGTTTAAAATCCTTCTCCTAACTTACAAAGCTGTTAATGGTCAGGCACCATCATATCTCCAGGAGCTCATACTACCCTATCACCCAACTAGAGCATTACGCTCCCAGAACGCAGGATTACTTGTAGTTCCTAAAATCTCCAAAAGTAGAATGGGAGCCAGAGCCTTCAGCTATCAAGCTCCTCTTCTGTGGAACCATCTTCCTGTTTTGGTCCGGGAGGCGGACACCCTCTCTACCTTTAAGAGTAGACTTAAGACCTTCCTTTTCGATAGAGCTTATAGTTAGAGCTGGTCCAGGACAGGCCCAGGCCTGTCCTGGACCAGCTCTTAGTTATGCTGCTATAGGCCTAGTCCGGGGGACAATGACACACTAAGCTTCTCTCTCCTCCCCTCTCCTCTCCTCTCCATCTGTATACATTATGCCTGTATACATGCCCCATCTCTGCATGTCACTGACTTACTTCTTCCCCGGAGTCCTTGTGCTTTCTAGTCCTACAGGCTCCCATGGATCCTGGCCGCGCCCGGGTCGTGGATCGTGGATGCGCCCACTGCTATGGCCCTGCCTGATCGTGGATGCACCTACTGCTATGGCCCTGCCTGATCGTGGATGCGCCCACTGCTATGGCCCTGCCGGATCGTGGATGCGCCTACTGCCATGACCCTGCCTGACACCCACCACTACTGTCGCTAATATTAGTCACATCTGTTACATACGTTCCACTACTATAATTGTAATGCATTACTACATACTATCCTTACCATTAATCACTACTACTGTTATCACTAGTAATCACATTTCCATGTGCATTTCATTATTATTGCTGTAATACATCTTTATGTACTTTCACTCCTGTCAACCATCGCTTATAATTGAATACATTGTGATCTCGTTGATCTGCTCTGTACATGCGACATCTATTGCACGTCTGTCCGTCCTGGGAGAGGGATCCCTCCTCTGTGGCTCTCCCTGAGGTTTCTTCCGCATTTTTTTCCCTGTTAAAAGGGCCCTTTTTTTTGGGGCAAGTTTTTCCTCACTCGAATCGAGGGTCGAAGGACAGAGGGTGTCGTCTCTGTACAGATTGTAAAGCCCTCTGAGGCAAACTGTGATTTGTGAATTTGGGCTATACAAATGGAGACTCTGACGTGAAAGCATGTATCGTTCAACGAGCAGCGGGTGCTGCCGTGGGACCGTCCCAAAGCACTCACAGGTGGCCCAGTCCCTCCCAGCTGCAGTCAGAGCAGGAGAAGTTCACCCCTTGCGTCCAGACTGCGAGTCGCGCATGCGCAAAG
Organism: Pagrus pagrus; assembly: GCF_965226575.1. Taxonomy (NCBI): domain Eukaryota; kingdom Metazoa; phylum Chordata; class Actinopteri; order Spariformes; family Sparidae; genus Pagrus; species Pagrus pagrus. Next base: position 21,510,127 of record NC_140190.1, read on the forward strand.
CCGCCGCTGGCACCCTGGGTTACAGTCAGGGCTGGATGTAAATGTAAAATTTTCTTTGTCCAAAATAAATCACTGCACTAAAATAAGTTCATTTGTAGTTCCAAACACATTAAGGGTGTTTTTTTCCTCTCTCCTACAGCGTCCATTACAATTAAATGCACATGGACAGTTATGCAAATTAGGTGATGACATCATTTAGTGGCTTCTAGCGACTTTTAGGACAGCCAATAGCGACATTCCTTACCGAGCAGTTGGCAACAGTGGTCACCACCTGCCTGTCTGGCCGCGGCGCGCGAAAGACGAAGAGAGTAGAGAGACACTCCGACGTGGAGGGAGAGAAAAGGGTGAAAGAAAGGTACCTAAGCAGGGCCGTAGCCACCATTGAGGACACCGAGGTCATGTCCTGGTATTTTTTTCCTTACGTTTCGTTTCATTAAAACCGAAAGTAAACACGGTCGCGACGTGACTGCAGGTCTATTTTTAGAACGGCAATTAAATGAATCGGAGCAAAGATGCAACTAGTGGTAAGAGGCTGCATCAATCCAAGTTATCATTTGTTGCAGCAAGAAAGGCAGAGGATGATCAGGCAAAGAGGAGGAAAGGTGACAATTGTAATAAGCTAAGAGAATGAGAAAAATAGTGAATGAGCCTACAGATGCAACAGATAGCCAATAGAGATGCTAAACTGTAACCTTCTGTAAATGTAACCTAGGCTGAAAAATGAAAGGATATGCAATGAATCAGAATATTTTAAGGCCATGTCCAGTCACAGACTAAACATGGCATTAAAATATTAGGTCAAATTATAGTAATCATGCCTCAGTAGTATACTTAGACTTTTCATTTTAAAAATTCAACAGAGGATGAGACAGGAGAGAGAGATGAAGAGGTTGAAGGGACAGAGACAGGAGGGGAGGAGAGAGAAAGAGCAGGAGAAGGAACCAGTGAGATGCATGTGGAGTCTGCCGAATGTTGACCTCGGTATTTCAAAAATCCAGGCTACGGCCCTGTACCTAAGCTAGGTTATATTTAATAAAGTTTTGTTCAAACCCGGGAAAACGACCCTAATGTTATAGATGGATTAGGCTACAGAAAAAAATCTTGAGTCGGGATAAATGTGTAATTGATTGGTTAATACAGGATACGCATTATTTCTATCATTATTTCAGAGAGATTCTTATTTTTATTTTAGTTTTGTACCATTGACACTTGTTAAAGAGAGATTACTTTAGGCCTAATAAAGCATGTCGAGTCTTTGGTCATACAGTAGAGAGAGATATTATTTTGTTGTGGAATTATTTTTAACTGTAAAACTTAATTTTCTATTGATAGAGAAAACCTGTTACGTTTCAGATACACGTTTTGAACAGCACGACATAACGTTAGCTTAAGTAATGCCCAGGTAATTTTCTGCAAGATCCTATTTTCAATTATTATTTTCAATACATGTACCTTAAACCCTCGTCGCCGTCACCTCCCTCTTCCACCCGGGCAGACCTCCCCCACAGTTTAAAAAATTCCTGGAGGAAACCCTGGAATGCAATCGTGGTCACACATAAAACAATTATTGCACATATTTTTAATTTCGGCATGGTGAATGCTTCTACTTATCTGACAGTGGTATTTGTGCTCTTTTGCAGTGTGCGAGATGGATCAACATCTGTCTTTCAGCTATGTGGACTGCTGTGGGTGTAGACAGCTGTACTTTGATGAACGCCCAATCTCCTGGGTTTATTGGCCCTCCTGTTGGTGCTGGATCTGTTGGAGGAGATACGGTAGACATAACACTCTTGTTCTTTATCATGTTTGACATGTAGTCAACGATTGTTTCAGTTAATCCTGTATCATCTCCCTTCGTATTTATTAGTGGTGCCCTGAATGGCCTTCTATATAATATTTCAAATGGTGATAATCCTGTACTGTTGGGTTGGATGTGTAAGCTTAATGCTACAGCTGGTAGACGTGTTACCCAACTTTTCCCTGTTTCCTCCATAGCCTCTCTTAGTTTTGCTTTAATAGTTCCATTGTTTCTTTCCATCAGTCCTGCTGACTGTGGATGATAGCTGCAATGAAACCTGAGTTGGATTGAAAATATTTCAGATAGTTTTTGTATTCCTTGATTCCTAAAATGTGGACCATTATCACAATAAATCTTCTCTGGAAAACCATACCTTGGAGCCATTACTGTAGCTAAGATTTTGGCCACAGCTATTGCATCATTATTTATTGTGGGTGTGTGTTACGGCCCTGAAGTAAACAAAACAAAGACTCGAACACAAGGAGTAACATATAGGAAGGATGCCAACACAGCACAGTCAATTAGAATTTGTTTATTTATTCAACTCAAAGCAAACGGCCGTAGCCGAACACAACGTGTCCTGAGAAGAAAATAACCAAACCAAAAAAAGGGCAGGAGTTCCTGGCCAAACTGAACAAAAGGAGGGAAGAGACCCCAGACCAGCCAGCCACGACTGTTGTATCCGGGGGCTCCTCCTGACTAAAGCTGCCTAACCAAAAACAACTAACCTATGGAGGGAAAACAAAAGAGTACGAAAACAGGACTACCAGGAACTCAAACCCAAATTAAAACAACAAAGCCCTGGCGCTCTAACAGGCTGGGCAACTGAAAGCAAAGTCAACTCAGGAACAAAGGAAAACTGCAAGAGACTGCGCGGCCAGCGCTGCCTCCCTCCTCCAGCACCACACCTGTGATATGAGAGAGAGAGAGAGAGAGAGAGGGAGAGCCGCCCTGCTGCTGCCTCCTTTAACCCTGCTCAGGTGATTGCCAGCACCTGAGCTCAGAAAGGCAGAGCAGGGCGGAGACAGAGGACACACACACACGCATAGGGTACTGATACTGGCCACATGTAAAAGTGTGATTTCTACCCATTTGGAGAACATATCAATTATTACTAAACAGTTTTTCTTTCCTTCAGCTCCTTTGAATTCGATAAAATCCACACAGATACATTGGAATGGGTATGTTGCTTCTGGGAATTTAACTGGTTTTGGATGTAATCTACCTTGAGCATTGTGCTTAGAGCATATTAATCATGAAACACAAACATTTTTTGATTAGTTTTGAAATCCATATGTAGTAAATATGTTCTCTATTGTGGATACCATCCCTCCTGTTGAGACATGGGTATTCCCATGACTCAATATTGCAGCAAATCTAAATAAATATTTTGATAGAATAGGCTTTCCTTTGAGGCTCTGCCAAATACCTGTATGTGTCTGTGCTCCTTTGTCGCCACACAATCTTCCCGGTCTGTTTTGCATGTCTCTTAAAATGTCATGGTCTATATGTGTAGGCATAATCTCGGCGGTTTAAATGTCATCTACGTGTTGCTGAGTAGCAACCGCTCGTTTTGCTTCCTCATGCGCTTTTTGATTCCCCATTGAAATAGGGTCTTTACTTGTAGTGTGTGCAGCACTAGTAGCTGCAAAATAAGATCTTTATGTGTAATAGATTTTCCTGTGGACGTTACCATGCCTCTATTTCTCCACTGTTGTGCAAACACATGAAGTGTCGAGAATGCGTACTGGCTATCTGTGTACACGGTGATATTTTTGTTTTTCCCTATTTTGCACGCCTCAGTGAGTGCAACTAGTTCTGCCTGTGCAGAGAAATGCGACGGTAAGGAGCTTGATTTTAAAACCTTGTCGGATGTTACTACAGCAAATCCACTGATATTTGTTCCATCTGGATTCTTTTTGCATGAGCCATCTACAAATGTGGACCATTATCACAATAAATCTTCTCTGGAAAACCATACCTTGGAGCCATTACTGTAGCTAAGATTTTGGCCACAGTTATTGCATCATTATTTACTGTGGGTGTGTGTTACGGCCCTGAAGTAAACAAAACAAAGACTCGAACATGTAGTGGTAAATTTGAATATTCCTTTTTACTTGAGACGACTCCACGCCCTGCTTCCCCCAAGTCATCAGATCTCTTTTGTTTACTACCCATTTGTGTATTTTAATGTCTAGACCTTGTGATTGCATTTCAAGTTTCTGAGACACCCAACCTCTCACTTTCTCATGATATACTCAAACCCTTTTGTATTTGAAATTGTGTTGATTAGACCTCTTAATCACACTCCAGGATGTCAGTGCCTATACCTGTGAAAGACAAAAGTGTGATAAGACACCCTGAGTAGGGGGCCGACCCCACAGCAGACAAAGGATGTAAAACACACCCAAGGGGTGGGCTTTTCCTCAGGTATAAATGTTCAAGTTTCCTGATGTTCAGGGTCTTTCTTCATTTTGAACCGCTCGCATGTTGATTGACCTTTTCTTTGCAAAGAAAATAAAACTTTGTCGGCCGGCAAGAAGTCTCTATTTCATTCCCCACCAAGAGCAGAAAATTTCCACGACAAACACAAGGAGTAACATATAGGGAGGACGCCAACACAGCACAGTCAATTAGAATTTGTTTATTTATTCAACTCAAAGCAAACGGCCGTAGCCGAACACAACGAGTCCCGAGAAGAAAATAACCAAACCAAAAAAAGGGCAGGAGTTCCTGGCCAAACTGAACAAAAGGAGGGAAGAGACCCCAGACCAGCCAGCCACGACTGTTGTATCCGGGGGCTCCTCCTGACTAAAGCTGCCTAACCAAAAACAACTAACCTATGGAGGGAAAACAAAAGAGTACGAAAACAGGACTACCAGGAACTCAAACCCAAATTAAAACAACAAAGCCCTGGCGCTCTAACAGGCTGGGCAACTGAAAGCAAAGTCAACTCAGGAACAAAGGAAAACTGCAAGAGACTGCGCGGCCAGCACTGCCTCCCTCCTCCAGCACCACACCTGTGATATGAGAGAGAGAGAGAGAGAGAGAGAGGGAGAGCCGCCCTGCTGCTGCCTCCTTTTAACCCTGCTCAGGTGATTGCCAGCACCTGAGCTCAGAAAGGCAGAGCAGGGCGGAGACAGAGGACACACACACACACGCATAGGGTACTGATACTGGCCACATGTAAAAGTGTGATTTCTACCCATTTGGAGAACATATCAATTATTACTAAACAGTTTTTCTTTCCTTCAGCTCCTTTTAATTCGATAAAATCCACACAGATACATTGGAATGGGTATGTTGCTTCTGGGAATTTAACTGGTTTTGGATGTAATCTACCTTGAGCATTGTGCTTGGAGCATATTAATCATGAAACACAAACATTTTTTGATTAGTTTTGAAATCCATATGTAGTAAATATGTTCTCTATTGTGGATACCATCCCTCCTGTTGAGACATGGGTATTCCCATGACTCAATATTGCAGCAAATCTAAATAAATATTTTGATAGAATAGGCTTTCCTTTGAGGCTCTGCCAAATACCTGTATGTGTCTGTGCTCCTTTGTCGCCACACAATCTTCCCGGTCTGTTTTGCATGTCTCTTAAAATGTCATGGTCTATATGTGTAGGCATAATCTCGGCGGTTTAAATGTCATCTACGTGTTGCTGAGTAGCAACCGCTCGTTTTGCTTCCTCATGCGCTTTTTGATTCCCCATTGAAATAGGGTCTTTACTTGTAGTGTGTGCAGCACTAGTAGCTGCAAAATAAGACCTTTATGTGTAATAGATTTTCCTGTGGACGTTACCATGCCTCTATTTCTCCACTGTTGTGCAAACACATGAAGTGTCGAGAATGCGTACTGGCTATCTGTGTACACGGTGATATTTTTGTTTTTCCCTATTTTGCACGCCTCAGTGAGTGCAACTAGTTCTGCCTGTGCAGAGAAATGCGACGGTAAGGAGCTTGATTTTAAAACCTTGTCGGATGTTACTACAGCAAATCCACTGATATTTGTTCCATCTGGATTCTTTTTGCATGAGCCATCTACAAATGTGGACCATTATCACAATAAATCTTCTCTGGAAAACCATACCTTGGAGCCATTACTGTAGCTAAGATTTTGGCCACAGTTATTGCATCATTATTTACTGTGGGTGTGTGTTACGGCCCTGAAGTAAACAAAACAAAGACTCGAACATGTAGTGGTAAATTTGAATATTCCTTTTTACGACTCCACGCCCTGCTTCCCCCAAGTCATCAGATCTCTTTTGTTTACTACCCATTTGTGTATTTTAATGTCTAGACCTTGTGATTGCATTTCAAGTTTCTGAGACACCCAACCTCTCACTTTCTCATGATGTACTCAAACCCTTTTGTATTTGAAATTGTGTTGATTAGACCTCTTAATCACACTCCAGGATGTCAGTGCCTATACCTGTGAAAGACAAAAGTGTGATAAGACACCCTGAGTAGGGGGCCGACCCCACAGCAGACAAAGGATGTAAAACACACCCAAGGGGTGGGCTTTTCCTCAGGTATAAATGTTCAAGTTTCCTGATGTTCAGGGTCTTTCTTCATTTTGAACCGCTCGCATGTTGATTGACCTTTTCTTTGCAAAGAAAATAAAACTTTGTCGGCCGGCAAGAAGTCTCTATTTCATTCCCCACCAAGAGCAGAAAATTTCCACGACAAACACAAGGAGTAACATATAGGAAGGACGCCAACACAGCACAGTCAATTAGAATTTGTTTATTTATTCAACTCAAAGCAAACGGCCGTAGCCGAACACAACGAGTCCCGAGAAGAAAATAACCAAACCAAAAAAAGGGCAGGAGTTCCTGGCCAAACTGAACAAAAGGAGGGAAGAGACCCCAGACCAGCCAGCCACGACTGTTGTATCCGGGGGCTCCTCCTGACTAAAGCTGCCTAACCAAAAACAACTAACCTATGGAGGGAAAACAAAAGAGTACGAAAACAGGACTACCAGGAACTCAAACCCAAATTAAAACAACAAAGCCCTGGTGCTCTAACAGGCTGGGCAACTGAAAGCAAAGTCAACTCAGGAACAAAGGAAAACTGCAAGAGACTGCGCGGCCAGCACTGCCTCCCTCCTCCAGCACCACACCTGTGATATGTGAGAGAGAGAGAGGGAGAGCCGTCCTGCTGCTGCCTCCTTTAACCCTGCTCAGGTGATTGCCAGCACCTGAGCTCAGAAAGGCAGAGCAGGGCGGAGACAGAGGACACACACACACGCATAGGGTACTGATACTGGCCACATGTAAAACTGTGATTTCTACCCATTTGGAGAACATATCAATTATTACTAAACAGTTTTTCTTTCCTTCAGCTCCTTTTAATTTCGATAAAATCCACACAGATACATTGGAATGGGTATGGTGCCCTCTTGGAATTTAACTGGTTTTGGATGTAATCTACCTTGAGCATTGTGCTTGGAGCATATTAATCATGAAACACAAACATTTTTTGATTAGTTTTGAAATCCATATGTAGTAAATATGTTCTCTATTGTGGATACCATCCCTCCTGTTGAGACATGGGTATTCCCATGACTCAATATTGCAGCAAATCTAAATAAATATTTTGATAGAATAGGCTTTCCTTTGAGGCTCTGCCAAATACCTGTATGTGTCTGTGCTCCTTTGTCGCCACACAATCTTCCCGGTCTGTTTTGCATGTCTCTTAAAATGTCATGGTCTATATGTGTAGGCATAATCTCGGCGGTTTAAATGTCATCTACGTGTTGCTGAGTAGCAACCGCTCGTTTTGCTTCCTCATGCGCTTTTTGATTCCCCATTGAAATAGGGTCTTTACTTGTAGTGTGTGCAGCACTAGTAGCTGCAAAATAAGATCTTTATGTGTAATAGATTTTCCTGTGGACGTTACCATGCCTCTATTTCTCCACTGTTGTGCAAACACATGAAGTGTCGAGAATGCGTACTGGCTATCTGTGTACACGGTGATATTTTTGTTTTTCCCTATTTTGCACGCCTCAGTGAGTGCAACTAGTTCTGCCTGTGCAGAGAAATGCGACGGTAAGGAGCTTGATTTTAAAACCTTGTCGGATGTTACTACAGCAAATCCACTGATATTTGTTCCATCTGGATTCTTTTTGCATGAGCCATCTACAAATGTGGACCATTATCACAATAAATCTTCTCTGGAAAACCATACCTTGGAGCCATTACTGTAGCTAAGATTTTGGCCACAGTTATTGCATCATTATTTACTGTGGGTGTGTGTTACGGCCCTGAAGTAAACAAAACAAAGACTCGAACATGTAGTGGTAAATTTGAATATTCCTTTTTACGACTCCACGCCCTGCTTCCCCCAAGTCATCAGATCTCTTTTGTTTACTACCCATTTGTGTATTTTAATGTCTAGACCTTGTGATTGCATTTCAAGTTTCTGAGACACCCAACCTCTCACTTTCTCATGATGTACTCAAACCCTTTTGTATTTGAAATTGTGTTGATTAGACCTCTTAATCACACTCCAGGATGTCAGTGCCTATACCTGTGAAAGACAAAAGTGTGATAAGACACCCTGAGTAGGGGGCCGACCCCACAGCAGACAAAGGATGTAAAACACACCCAAGGGGTGGGCTTTTCCTCAGGTATAAATGTTCAAGTTTCCTGATGTTCAGGGTCTTTCTTCATTTTGAACCGCTCGCATGTTGATTGACCTTTTCTTTGCAAAGAAAATAAAACTTTGTCGGCCGGCAAGAAGTCTCTATTTCATTCCCCACCAAGAGCAGAAAATTTCCACGACAAACACAAGGAGTAACATATAGGAAGGACGCCAACACAGCACAGTCAATTAGAATTTGTTTATTTATTCAACTCAAAGCAAACGGCCGTAGCCGAACACAACGAGTCCCGAGAAGAAAATAACCAAACCAAAAAAAGGGCAGGAGTTCCTGGCCAAACTGAACAAAAGGAGGGAAGAGACCCCAGACCAGCCAGCCACGACTGTTGTATCCGGGGGCTCCTCCTGACTAAAGCTGCCTAACCAAAAACAACTAACCTATGGAGGGAAAACAAAAGAGTACGAAAACAGGACTACCAGGAACTCAAACCCAAATTAAAACAACAAAGCCCTGGTGCTCTAACAGGCTGGGCAACTGAAAGCAAAGTCAACTCAGGAACAAAGGAAAACTGCAAGAGACTGCGCGGCCAGCACTGCCTCCCTCCTCCAGCACCACACCTGTGATATGTGAGAGAGAGAGAGGGAGAGCCGCCCTGCTGCTGCCTCCTTTAACCCTGCTCAGGTGATTGCCAGCACCTGAGCTCAGAAAGGCAGAGCAGGGCGGAGACAGAGGACACACACACACGCATAGGGTACTGATACTGGCCACATGTAAAACTGTGATTTCTACCCATTTGGAGAACATATCAATTATTACTAAACAGTTTTTCTTTCCTTCAGCTCCTTTTAATTTCGATAAAATCCACACAGATACATTGGAATGGGTATGTTGCTTCTGGGAATTTAACTGGTTTTGGATGTAATCTACCTTGAGCATTGTGCTTGGAGCATATTAATCATGAAACACAAACATTTTTTGATTAGTTTGAAATCCATATGTAGTAAATATGTTCTCTATTGTGGATACCATCCCTCCTGTTGAGACATGGGTATTCCCATGACTCAATATTGCAGCAAATCTAAATAAATATTTTGATAGAATAGGCTTTCCTTTGAGGCTCTGCCAAATACCTGTATGTGTCTGTGCTCCTTTGTCGCCACACAATCTTCCCGGTCTGTTTTGCATGTCTCTTAAAATGTCATGGTCTATATGTGTAGGCATAATCTCGGCGGTTTAAATGTCATCTACGTGTTGCTGAGTAGCAACCGCTCGTTTTGCTTCCTCATGCGCTTTTTGATTCCCCATTGAAATAGGGTCTTTACTTGTAGTGTGTGCAGCACTAGTAGCTGCAAAATAAGATCTTTATGTGTAATAGATTTTCCTGTGGACGTTACCATGCCTCTATTTCTCCACTGTTGTGCAAACACATGAAGTGTCGAGAATGCGTACTGGCTATCTGTGTACACGGTGATATTTTTGTTTTTCCCTATTTTGCACGCCTCAGTGAGTGCAACTAGTTCTGCCTGTGCAGAGAAATGCGACGGTAAGGAGCTTGATTTTAAAACCTTGTCGGATGTTACTACAGCAAATCCACTGATATTTGTTCCATCTGGATTCTTTTTGCATGAGCCATCTACAAATGTGGACCATTATCACAATAAATCTTCTCTGGAAAACCATACCTTGGAGCCATTACTGTAGCTAAGATTTTGGCCACAGTTATTGCATCATTATTTACTGTGGGTGTGTGTTACGGCCCTGAAGTAAACAAAACAAAGACTCGAACACAAGGAGTAACATATAGGAAGGACGCCAACACAGCACAGTCAATTAGAATTTGTTTATTTATTCAACTCAAAGCAAACGGCCGTAGCCGAACACAACGAGTCCTGAGAAGAAAATAACCAAACCAAAAAAAGGGCAGGAGTTCCTGGCCAAACTGAGCAAAAGGAGGGAAGAGACCCCAGACCAGCCAGCCACGACTGTTGTATCCGGGGGCTCCTCCTGACTAAAGCTGCCTAACCAAAAACAACTAACCTATGGAGGGAAAACAAAAGAGTACGAAAACAGGACTACCAGGAACTCAAACCAAAATTAAAACAACAAAGCCCTGGCGCTCTAACAGGCTGGGCAACTGAAAGCAAAGTCAACTCAGGAACAAAGGAAAACTGCAAGAGACTGCGCGGCCAGCGCTGCCTCCCTCCTCCAGCACCACACCTGTGATATGAGAGAGAGAGAGAGAGAGAGAGGGAGAGCCGCCCTGCTGCTGCCTCCTTTAACCCTGCTCAGGTGATTGCCAGCAAACGAGTAGTGAGGGTGAACTGGGAATGTCTGGCGGAGGCCACGGTCTGTCAGGTCTTCAACTCCCACCTCCGGAAGAACTTTTCGCTCATCCCAGGGGAGACTGGGGACATGGAATCTGAGTGGACCATGTTCAGAGCCTCCATTGTAATGGCAGCTGCTAAGAGCTGTGGTCAGACGGTCATCGGTGCCAGTCGGGGCGGCAAGCTGAAGAAGGAGGCCTTTCGGGCTTTGGTGAGGCTATGGAGAAGGACTTTCGGTCGGCCTCAAGGAAGTTCTGGCAAACTCGTCCATATCCCTGGCAGAGGTCACTGAGGTAGTCAAGAAGCTCCCCAGTGGCAAGGCACCAAGGGTGGATGAGATTCACCCCGAGATGCTGAAGGCTCTGGACATTGTTGGGCTGTCATGGCTGACACGTCTTTTCAGTGTCGCGTGGAGGTCAGGGACGGTACCTCTGGAGTGGCAGACCGGGATGGTGGTCCCCATTTTCAAAAAGGGGGACCGGAGGGTGTGTTCCAATTATCGGGGTATCACACTGCTCAGCCTCCCTGGGAAAGTTTATTCCAGGGTGCTAGGGTCCGTCCGATCGTCGAACCTCTGATTCAGGAGGAACAACACGGATTCTGCCCTGGCCGCAGATCAGTGGATCAGCTCTTTACCCTTGCAGGCTTGCTGGGGGGGTCATGGGAGTTTGCCCATCCAGTCTTCATGCGTTTTGTAGACTTGGAGAAGGCCTACCATCGGGTCCCCCGGGGAGTACTGAGGGAGTATAGGGTACCGGGGCTGTTGGTATGAGCTATCTGGTCCTTGTACGACCAAAGTGAGAGTTGTGTCCGAATACTCGGCACAAAGTCGAATACGTTTCCAGTGGGTGTTGGACTCTGCAAGGGCTGCCCCTTGTCTCCGATCCTGTTTGTGATATTCATGGACAGGATCTCAAGGCGAGGCATGGTGAGGAGAGTGTCCGGTATGGGAACCTCAGAATTGCGTCTTTACTTTTTGAGGATGACGTGGTTCTGTTGGCTTCCTCAGCTCGTGACCTCCAGCAGGCATTGGGGCGGTTAGCAGCCAAGTGTGAAGCGGTCGAGATGAGGGTCAGCAACTCTAAGTCTGAGACCATGGTTCTCTGCCGGAAAACGGTGGATTGCCCCCTCCGGTTGGGGAGTGAGCTCCTGACCCAAGCGAAGGAGTATAAGTATCTCGGGGTCTTGTTCACGAGTGATGGGAGAATGGAGCATGAGGCGGACAGACGGCTTGGTGCAGCGTCTGCAGTATTGCGGACGTTGTACCGGGCCATCATGGTGAAGAAGACGAAGCTCTCGATTTAACAGTCCATCTATTTTTCAACCCTCACCTATGGCCACGAGCTGTGGGTGGTGACCGAAAGAACAAGATCGTGGATACAAGCGGCTGAAATGAGTTTCCTCCATAGGGTGGCTGGGCTCAGCCTTAGGGATAGGGTGAGGAGCTCAGACATCCGGAGGGAGCTCGGAGTAGAGCCGCTGCTCCTTCGCGTCGAGAGGAGCCAGTTGAGGTGGTTCGGGCATCTGATCAGGATGCCCCCTGGACGCCTCCCCATGGAGGTTTTCTGGGCACGTCGAACTCGGAGGAGACCCCGGGGCAGACCCAGAACCCGTTGGAGAGATTACATATCTCATCTGGCCTGGGAACGCCTCGGGATCCTCCCGGAGGAGCTGGAAAGTTTCGCTGGGGAGAAGGAGGTCTGGAGCTCCCTACTGAGCCTGCTGCCACTGCGACTGGACCCTGGACAAAGCGGAAGAAGATGAAGATGAAGATATTGTTTCCTGCTTTTGCTTTTTTGTCAAAGCACTTTGTAATATCTGTTTTGAAAGGTGCTATATAAGCAAAGTGTATATTATTATTTTTTGTATTATTATTATTTGTATTATATTTACTAAGACTTCAATTAAACAAGTCCAATGTTAAACACAATGAACTACAACAGGGTAACCTACGCAATTTATAATGTGAATGTGTTTAGTCTCTCTGACTGCTAAAGGTCACACAGACACACAACGGCTGTGTCCAAATTCAGGGGCTGCAGCCTTCAATGACCTAGCCTTTGCGGTCCACGAGGGCCGGGTCCTTCGAACAGGTCTTTGAAAGCCTCGTCCAGCGTTGTTAAATGGGACGGTCTAGCCTTCGGAGTATTTCCTGGTTGCCTCACCAGATGTTCCCGCCCCTTACCCTTAAGTCACGATTGTGAATGAAAAGATGCATTAAAGTCTGTTTTGGTTCAAATTTTTCAAACGTGTACATTTATTTGTGTGTGTACAAAAATTAATGACAAAATGTGTCAAATCTAAATTAAATTATCAACATTACAAAATAAACATTAACCCATTGGTGAATAACAACTATATTTACCATAGCATTACCAGCGTCACGTATTGTAACTGAAAGTTAACATCTGGAAGTTTTATAGTCCCTTGAAGTTTAACATATCCAAAGGATCTTGGGATATGTGAGGCCGCGAAGGATAGTAGCGGTGCGTCCTCCAAAAAGAAGGAAGGCCAGGCTGCATTTGTGGGCTGCGTTTGAAGGAGCCCTCGAATTTGGACAGCCTTCGCGCAGCATTGTGACGTAATTGGCCTTCAAATGCGCCCTCCGTGGGCTGCAGTCCTGAATTTGGACACAGCCCATGTGTCTTCTGTTGAAGCTGCAGTATGTCACTTTTGTCTCCCCCTTGTGGTTGTTAGGTTTCCCTGCCATAAACTCTAATTAGTTGCTGTAAGTTCGAGAACTTTGATGAAAACTGCAGCTACAGGTGTGTCAGTGCAGGACTGTCTCAACAGACACAACATTTAAAATCCCTGGTACACTGAAAAATACAGAGATTTATCTGGAGGGTAGAGGCTTGTTCAGCAATGTGTGAACATATTTGTCATTGACATGAATATAATATACTTTCATTTGTATGTTAAGGTTCAATGCCCTGGCTTTAACAGAAAAATTCAGACAAATACAATCAACATCTCTCAAAATCAGCAAAAACTAAAAAATTCTCTCAAACGTCATATGATTCAGCATCTAAACCAATCAGCTCTTTGATCAGGTGACAGCTAAGTGTTTCCCATCATGCCTTGGGTCTTGCAGTCATGGAGAGAAGTCAGAAATCTAGGAGGATGGAGAGCTGAGGATTGACGAGTTAAGTAATATGGACCTGTGAATTTGCTTTAAAATAAGTCTTGAAATGCTCAGGGATATTCCTTTCTTTACTGGGAACACGTTCTCCTGGGCTGCAAAGAGAAAGTTGCATAAACCCCGAGACCTTCTAGTGGGTGGTGGGCAGGGGCTGTCTGAAGGGGAAGGAGTGACCATCAAACACAAAATGATTAATTTATGGTGAAAGAGTTACAGATCGTTTTGTAACATGTTGGGCAGCTTGAATGGGACTGCACTGCATCTACCACTGGAACTTTTTCTTTTTTTTTTTTTTCAAATATGGGGCACTCAGTAAAACTGAGCAGAAAAAAAAATATGTATGTGACTCAGGTGCGAAAAGTCCGACTGTTTAAACGCCATTTAATCCAGAACTGGTTCTAAACCAGAACTGGTTTGCAATATCTGTCCAGCATTCATTTTCATCTAGGTTTTCTTTGTCAATGAAAAGGCCTGCAGAGCCTGCCTGTGTCATGCTAATGTTAGTATGACTTATTTTGAACATATAACAAATAGCATGTTTACCCTTGGTGACAGATGTTCTTCTTGTTTTGGGATGGGGTGGCTCTCTTATGTACACAGCATTCCTGGTATGTAAAGCAGCTACAAGTCACTTGGACCTGTCGACAAAAGCTGCATGAGCACCACCATCTTGTGTCATAAGGATCTTTATCTTGATCTGGAATGATCAAAAAACACCTGTTCGGAACATTACACAGGTAAGCAGGTTCATTAGTAGCAGGAGATAGTGTCCTGATTGGGTATGAAAGGGGTCTCCTCGAAAGGCTCAGTCGTTCACAAGTGAGGATGGGGGAGGTTCACTCCTGTGTGAAACTTATGAATGTATAAAAGATATTACTACATGGGCTCAGGAACACTTAAAAATGACAAAGACAGACAGTTTGGAAAAATGACTGTATTCTGTTTTTATTTAAGTTTAACACAACTGTTTATGTCAGTATTAAAAGTCCAACAGTAACCCCTCTGGGAGTTAATGATTTTGCATCCATCTTGACTGATGATGTCACAGCCCCCAGTAGCTAATTCACAAACAGTGACTGCAGTATGGCTGCTCCTGTAAATGGTGGATCTTTAAATATAGTGTTCCTCTTTTATTTATTTCTTGAGCGCTACTTTTATTTGTGTTGCTCTATTTTCATTGCTTTATTCTAGTCAAATTTATATATTTGAATATTGTTTCATACACTTCCTATGTGTGTATATTGTGTAATCCTGTGTTGCACAAGAATTAAAATGAATCTTGAACCTCATGTATCATTTCAGATGAGAAAGAATTTATCATTTTCAGAAAGAAATTCACAGTTTGGCTTCAATTCACTCTGGTTGTGCATTTGTCTTTTTTGCATCCTTCTTTTTTATGTTGTCATTTAGTTCTGCAGTGACATTATTCATCCACAAGGGGGCCCCCATTCCCCTGTTGCCTTTGGAAACTGCAATCAGATCAGAGACATCCATACCATCACTGCTGGAATACAATGAGATGACAACATTCAACATCCGATTACTGTTATTGCTACAGTAAAAGGTTAAGTGTTCACTGAATGCTTTTATTTTTGTAGGAAGTGTTTTTAATGTGACTATATTTTATTGTAAAAGGTGCAGTTTACTTTCCCTGTTGTCAGTATGTTGCACATGAATGATCTGTGTAAGGACTGTGTAACATCTCAGAAGACTGGGAGTTGTCATCCTTAGAAATACATTAATATAGAACATGCTTTCCTGTATGTAGTCATGTAGAACTGCAGTGACATATTTGGGATACAAGAGGGCAGCACAGTCCTGTATTCATACACATTCCTACCATCAGGCTAGAAATGCAATGCATCCAATACATCTTCATTTACTTTTTTCCTTGAGTTGGCCTGATGCGACCTTGTCCTGGATAGATGTGTGTTATAAGGACAACGACATTTAGTTTTTTTGTTCATATTAAATACATGTTTACTACATGCAGTACACAGTTGCTTTCAAAGCCATCGATTATAAAACAAAACAAACTGACATCTTTACAGTATGGAAATAAAAATTGATTTGGAAATTATATATACAATACCTGTAACAAAGAATTTGGCAATCAACTTTTTTCAACTTACAAAGTCCTAAAAGCATACAGTAAAAATAAACATTTGAGTATTGACAGTACATAAATACTTTCCGATCTCGAAAACATCCTTTTGCAATCCCAACAGTTGTATCCTTTAATAGAAGCACTTATGTAAGGCACAAAAAACATATGAAGATATTGCTCTAATACAAATATACAGCTTATACCAAAAAAAAAAACATTTAAATTACAGAAAAGTGTAAACTTATTAACTTACATCATTATTTCTGAGAAACCCTGAGGAATATTTTTGAATTTTGGACAACTTAGTCTCAGCTGACTTTATAGCCCTGCAACAGTTTTGATGCCAGTGTACACGTATACAAGAAGTTGACTGAAAAACAAGTAAACACATCTAAACAGCATTTGGCGAGTTGATCTTCAACACATATTGTGCCAGAAACTTTACCACAGTTATGACCGGATTGTCTGTCAACAATTTCGGCCCTAAAATGAGTGGGTGTCAATCTACACTTCACATGCTTAGTAATACAGATGTTTAAAGACCTAACATACTGC
Organism: Pagrus pagrus; assembly: GCF_965226575.1. NCBI lineage: Eukaryota > Metazoa > Chordata > Actinopteri > Spariformes > Sparidae > Pagrus > Pagrus pagrus. The sequence goes on from NC_140190.1 coordinate 21,526,665, forward strand.
TCTGTCCAATGTCAACCAGAGCCAACATCCAATCAGCCAGAACAACTAAAAACACCCAGCGTAGCTTTCCACATACAAGAAGGTAAACATGAATTGATCTAACTTTAGAAACTATTTCCGAAAATGTTGATGTCAAATATTGAATTCCCTGTTTGCTTTACACAGTGTTAGCTATACTTACTCTCTCTGTTGGTTTTGACTCCTTTCTTACTTTCGCTCGTCATTCACAGTGCTGGTGGCAAATTTACCACTCAATATTCTTCATTATAGAAACATTCAGCTGTACCTACGTGTAACTAGATAATTAAGCTAATGTAAGCTCTATGAGTTGATTCAAACCCTGTCACAGGCTGACTTCTAAATGATTTCAAATGACTCGTTTTAAAGTGAGAACTCTGTGGAAGAGTTTTATTTGGACTTTATAGCTCCGTATGTTGTGCTCAAAGACTGAGGCCAAAGCTGAATGTCCAATAAAGAACGGGAGCTGCTAACCCTAAACTTTTACATAGAGCTTTTTGTCACATAACCAATGCTGTAATCCAACAAAGCAATGACATGCTCTTTGGCCTTGGAGGTGATTTTAAATAAATAACCATATTGAGTTAGCTAGTTAGATGGACATGCCAATGTAATGCAGATAAAACACACCGTTCAATCGATTTCACTTTTGTTGACTCTGGAAAGGCTCAATTAAGGCACAACGAGTATTTCGAGTCTTAAATACAAAAAAGTAACCAGATTTCTGATATGAAAGCTGTGGACATTTCCAGTTCAACAATCTCACACATGTTTTTTTTCACAAAAACATCCAATGCTACTATCATGTATTTTGACCATGGAACTGTTACTGGTGCTGTAATAAACTATGAGTAGGCCAACTGATAACACTTTTTTACTGACTGTAGATGTTCAAAGTTGAGCAAATTTTTTACTTTTTTATATACCATTGGGTATTTTAATTTCCAGCAATACATGTTAAATTGCATGGTTTTAGAAAAACAGCCCTCTTTTTAGATTTGTGATGATGCATTATTAAAAACGGGGACATTTGTGGGAACAGCTTCAGCCAGGGAAAGGCCACCAAAAACGGTGACTGTCACTGGAAAACAGGGACGTCTGGCCACCCTATAATACAGGCACAGTGTATCGGTAAAAGCTTGACAAGCCTATGGTGCTAAACTATTCCTGGTTTGGTTTCTAATTGGGTGGATTTTTCCTTCATAGGCTAGCTCATTGTCAACCCAGTTTGTTGTTTAGATGTTATTTAGCATTATTTGTGCATAGTTTGGCTTCACCAACACTTTATAGGTGCAATATGTAAGAATTGGCCATCTGTCAAATTCATACTCCAAACATATCACAAGCGAAGTGCCGCTAACCGTAGCAGCCTTAAGGTAGCTAGTTCAGTTAGCCATGCAGATCGTCGTCTGGACTGGGAGCACGGAGCAGCAGGGGAATTCTGGTGTTTTCACCATTGGACACAGGATCATTGTGGCTAGCTGTTAGCATGCTACTCAGTAGATATCTTTACCAAAATTCATAGATGTCACAACATCAAAACTGTTGTTTTTCACATTCTGTCGATGGTTGAAAAGTGTTTTCTACTAAAATACTTTCATATTGCACATTTAACACTCCAATAATCAATTTCTTAACTGAATGTGAATTGAGTAGTTCTGTGGAGTTTTGAGTCTCCTTTGATTGTTGTTTTGTTGACAATTTTCTGGCCGTAAAATCTACTCTTTGATTGGATCTCATGGCTCTGATCAGCCCTGTTTCCAGCAGCTGTTTTCAGCTGTAACAATATGGTACCTGCACAGTCACAAACATCAGACACAATGGGAATAAGAGGTGTAGCATGATCTGATAATAATGCCCAATGTCTGCTGGATGGGTAAGTAGGCACTTATTTTCTAAGTATAAAATGATAAATGTATAGGTAATCATTTGTTAGTGCGATGTGTCGACAAAGCACGTTTTGCATCCCCATTTATAGTCAACAAAACAATACATGAGGTTAACACACACGTCAGGCCCTTCGTTCCAAAAAAAGCTCCCTCACTGGCTCCTTTTTGTGTCCACATTAAATTCAGAAATGAAAAACAGTTTCATTGCACAAGTGAATATTGGTGGAAAAACAGTCCAAACCTTTTCTTATGATAGAACGAAAAAGTCCATACCTGAACTCACAACCTGAGAGCAGGAAGTCATCCATCTGTAGGTAGTTTGGTACAGATCAGGTTTGGATCATGTATTCTGTGCCACATGTGATATATCTGGACTGGAAGGAACCTGTGTACCAGTAAAACGTCTCTGTAATAGCAAGCGTCATATGCATCTAGTTTTCTGGAGGGAATGTGCAGTCCTGCCGTCATCACTCCCAAATGGGAAATGGGACCGAGCCCTGCTTTGGCCATACACATCCCCATGTAAACATCATCAATGGGTAGTATGGTGATGGAATGAGACATATTGTATATGACCGAAGCTGTATAACCAGACAAGAGGAAGCCCCCTCCACCACAGTAGGGAGGATAAGATTCTGACTTATGTACCTGAACTGGGATAAAATACTTGCTCCCTGGATGTCTAATCGGCCCCACATACTGGATGAGATGGCCAGCAAAGAGGTGCTTATTTCCATTATTGTCCTTGAGGTTTTGGAGATACTCAACCATGTTGCCTGTGTTGGCAAAGACGTCATCATCCCCATTGAACAAGAAGCGAGTGTTTGGACAGTTTCTCTCCATCCATTCCAGGAAGAGTATCTGCTTCAAGGTGAGGTTGTAGAATGTGTCATTAAAGTCCCACTGGAGGATATCATTGTGCTCACGTTGCTCAAACTCCAGTAGTTTGTTCAGTCTTTCTTTCTCAAAACCAGAATCCATTGTTCCTGAGATGAAGATCCTCCGGATCCACACACCATTATGTAACCTCTCTTTAGCCCAGGTTTTGCGCAGCACCTCTCTGCGGTCGTAATTCACAGGAGAGCTTTTAATGACCAGAAGAAGGAAGACTTCTGCTGATTTCTCAGCTCCTCCACATTTGTCAGGAATGTCCAAACGCATGGGGAAATGGCGACAGTGTCGATAGTACAGAAAGTCTTTTATATTACCGGGAAGAGAGCGGAAGCCGGTGACGTTGGCAGCAGACGTGTTCTGTTGACATCTTGGCCAGGAGTACACATAGGAGCTGTTTTTGGTGGTGGGTTGTCTTTTTTGAACGTCATCCTCTTTCACATTTACATTGTGTTGGAGGGTTTTGGCATCAATAAAATCTTTAAAGAGATGGAGGACCAACAGACCAACAGCTGCTGCCAGCAGTAACGTTTTTGCTTTGATCTTTCTCATCCTTGAAACTCTGCAGAGACAAAATAAAACACAGTTTTCTTATCAAAACATTGCAGTATGACATGAAGCAACTGATAAGACTAATTAGGTATTAATTGCATATATAAATTAAAGGGGTAGTTTGGGTCTTTTGAACTGGGGTTGTATGAGTTACTTATCCACAGTCAGTATATCACCTACAGCCGAAGCCATTATATTGCGCTCTCCAAAGTCACCTGACTCCATCGACAAAATAGTAATTTGACCTCGCGGAACACAAGTTGCTGGTCCACCACTGCCTTGATTGGTTTCACCCCGGCTTTCCGAAACCCCGCTGTTCCGAAGATAGACTTCCATTCTTCATAATGGCGAGGTTTCCCATTTTTTCTAAAGACCCCGCTATTCCGAAAAGGCTATTGTGGAACCCCTAACCCTAACCCTAACGGGAAGTAATTGGAAGTTGAAAGTCGGATTCGGAACAGCGGTGTGTCGGAGTGGAGGGGTTTCAGAACGTCAAGCTGTCCCCGCCTTGATTGGTTGGTTTGTTTGTGTGATTGTGTGACTTCGGTGAATTCAACTAACTAATTAAAACACTGAAGGCAAACTAACAAATTAATAGAAAGAGGAAGTGGTAAACTAGCAACTCATGTTCAGAAAGGCAAAAATACATTTTGCTGCCACCACAGCAGTACACTCTTTAGCTTCCATGCCTGTACTCGTGCTGCTTCTCCAAACTGGGGGCATGCTGACTGCCATTTACTGTAGGTGGTACACTGACTGTGAATGAGTATCTCATACATGCCCGCTTTAAAAACCCAAACTTTCGAAATGATTTGTGCTGTCACACCCCACCATGTTCTACAGGAAGACGTGGGGTGAACACTTCCTGCCCAGTGGTGAAGATGTGATACCATGCTAAACATACCCAGATATTTTTAACAGGAGGAGAAATCAAAACTAAAAGATGCCTGATTATTGGACGGCGTGATTACACTAAGATACACATTACTCTGTTTTCTGCTTGATGTCCAAGTGGGCATTTAGCTCACACATCAGTCAGAAATTATTAAGTTGATGTAGTATCAAGGTTATTGGTGTTTGCTTTTAGGGGGTTCTCTAGCAGGACAAAACAAAAGACATTTTCCAAGTGTTGTATGCAGTGCAGGGCTCAGAAGAGCAAGGGGAAGAGCCCCTAATCAGCTGTTCAGAGCTGGCTAGAGAGTTGGGTGCAGAGCGAGACCTTATGGAGGAAAAAACACCCAAAGGTACATGGACGGGAGAAGAGCTCAAAGATTACTTTTTAACTTTTGAGATTATAAAGTGGATTTATATTCACTCCTGTTTATCAACCTGACTGCAGCAGTGATCCAAGGAGCAGACCTCCATTGTCGGTTGTCTAGGTACTGTAATGTTGACTGCTGTACTGGAGCTGGAGGGGAAATGTACTTTACTTCATTAATGTAAAGTTACAGAGAGGAGAGGGCGAAGGAAGAGAGAAAACCACAGTGTCTGGTGAGTTGCTGAATTGGTCTCTGCCATTGCTTGCTAAAGTTAGCTTACGGCTAATTTACAGTGAAGTGATCTGGCTGTTTGGGGCATATAAAACACTGCGCGATCAACTCAAATAAAAACAACTGATCACTTGGCTTGTGGTGTACACACCATTAAAGAACCAACTTCCCCTTACCGGGAAGTAGCAACAGGCGACCTAGAGAAAAACACTGTTGCCTTGAGTAAACTAGTGGATTTCTTTGGTTTTGAACATTGTTGGAAACATTTGTGATAATGTAAGTAAACAACAACAATTGATATAAAAAAGGTCTAGTCATTTTAAGACATTTTAATGCAGATTTCCTTCATATTTTATCTTTAAATGAAGTGGTCAACCGAGACAAGGGGATTTTAAAGTGAAACTTTCAGTTAAACACTGGCACTTTCAGTTAAACACTGGCACTGAAACACAGAAAGTTGCATCTATTGTTCACATTATGAATCTTATTATGAATGAGTCAATGCTCGCCTGAAGAAAGAAAACAGAGCACACACAACTTTTTTCATTCCTGAAGGGAACAGAAAATATCTAAAACAGTTTAAGTAAAGAAAAAAGAGCGACATTCTGTGCCTGCTGTGTAGCCTTCAAAAGTTAGCCTGCATATGCCACTTTTTCAGCCATGAATGTTCAGGAATTTTTTCCTACTTTACTGTTTTAAAATGTTCTGTAAAAGTTAAATAAATATCTGCGGCTGCATCTGGGAGGCTCTCAAGGAAACACAACAAACAGACCACAAACCAGACTCGTGTGACCAACATGAATTGTTGAGCTGGCACTACCACGGGCAATGTGTTACACCATATCAGTGCAGGCAAATACAAATAATACACAAGATGATATGAATAATATATAAATAATATAACAATAAAATATGATAATTGTTATAGACTAATAAACTAATACACTTCACAGGTTGTACCTCAGGGTGAGACAGTTCCGTGGAAATTCAGCTGCTTGTGTTTGTGCTTTTTTCAAGCTATTATTAACGTCCAGTATGATTTGACGAGTCCCGAGTCTCCCTTTGCATGGTACATGACTCTCCATACATAAACTATGCTTTATCTGTGAATGGTTCGAGGAAAAACAGTGAATACTAGAAAAGTTACACACTTGTGAGAGATTAAATATTTACCATGTACTAAGTCCAGGCTCAGTGAGTAAGGGTTAATCATTGACTACTTGAAAACAATTTCAATTGGCAGGAAGGGATGGGCACTGAGGTCTCAAAAGTATCACTTTATTATCAGAAATGAAATATTAGCCTCCTGGGCTGTTGGTGGTAACAGTACTTGATCATTAACTTGATGGAAGGCACTTCTCCTGTGTATGTATTTATGCCGTCATCCATGATGAGTTAGGAGCTAAAGTCACACTGTGTAGTTTGCGGAGGTCAAATGAAAGGTTGAAAAACATTACAAACTTGGCCCACACAGGAACTATTAGGAAAATAATTGCAGAACAGGAAGCTGTGGTTAAAAGTTGACAGCAGTTATCAGCAGAAAGGTGCGAAACAGTAAAGAGAATGACTTGAGAAAGACTCGGAGAGCCTAATATTTTCTCAGGTCGTACAGTCTAAAAAATTCTAGAAAGACTGCACTGCAGAGGCTATAGTGTGAAAAGTACACATGGTTATGCAGTGCCAGCAGGGGGTGAGAGTTACGGAGCAAAGAATGAATGTAGTATAAAGAGCCTCAGGAGGATGTCAGGTGGATGGGTCAAACAAAGGACTCTCACCTTGCAGAACAATGTTGTGTCCCATGTAAAATCCAAAAATATATTGATTTAACACATGTAAGTCAACTTACATAACTACTGTACTTAATCTGGCCACAAACATGATCTTTTCCTAAACCTAACCAAGTAGTTTTGGTGCCTAAACCATACCAAACTGACCATGACCTCAAATGTTTCTCAGCAAGCTTTATTTTGAAAGTCTAACCATATTTATTATTACTAACTTGATCACAGAATGAGAATTTGCGAGCCTTATTCCAAAAATGTTTAGATGCTGTGTAGGACATTAATGAAAACAATTTGCAATGATTTGCACATCCTTTTCAACCAATATTCAATTGATTACATCCAAAATTATCCAAAATTCAAAATCATTCACAATTGTTTCTGAGACATATAGATCGACTACAGTATGACTCTTCAGATTTTTAGTGTTACTGTAACTTTTGAGAGGATAGAGCTGGCCTCTGGAAAACAACGCATCAAGGATAACTACAGAATAATGGGAAAGATGTTCTTCTGGACTAATGACACAACATTTTGACTATTTTGGCTTATTAGTCACATACTTTGAGGCCCATACAGTAAATCAAAGTTCTCACACATTTCCCCCCACTGCTCTGAACACCAAGCCAACAGGAGTGAGCAGACTGAGTGTCAGAGCAGACATGAGGTGGCTTGGCATCTGCCTCCAGAGTCGGACTGCACACGCCGACTATTACATGGGGTGTGGGGTGGCAACAAATCAAATGCTGTCATGTCTCCTCAAAAAGGGTGGAATATGTTACATAGAGGTGACGTCAGAGATTTAGCCATGAGAACAAACTAAATACTCATTTAGTGAAACGTGAAAAAAAGCAAGCTCCCAACAGAGCATTGACATTTACTGTAAAAATGACAGAAAAATGACCCGCCTAGACGAGAAACTAGCTTCACTCAGCACATGAAATCATGCAGAAAAACACACAACTGACTGATTCTACGACACCTTCAAATCCACCATCTGACAGTCAACATGTGTTGGTGTTTTTCTTCACCAAGCCAATGGCAGATCATCTATTATGTATATATTATGGTACTACTACAAAAAATACTGTCCAATATTTATAAGCTGAAGTTTCTGCCCTCTTTTCTGCTGCATTTTTGCACTGCGTTTTGCATAATGTCAACACATCCTTCTAGACGTTCTCCTTTACCCCATCATAACATAACTTTGCAGTGTTTCTAAATTATGCATCTGCAATTCAGGCCAAGGTTTCACTGTGAGTTGACATAAAAGTTTTATAATGAAAGTGTGATTAGAGGGAAGAGGGTCACATACAGACACTCAGACCATTTGGGGCCTGCGCTTTACATGGCCCGCCAAGAGGTTCAGATGTTTCTAGGATTAAACAAATCTAAAAATTAAACTAGAACCCGAGTGATACTGATTTATTTAAATAAAATTCCAAGATAGATATACAGGCTGAGACGAACACATTATTTGCAACTATTCTTCAAATGTGGTTATCAAACTCTTGTGACTAAGCTATGTAAGGTAAGCAAGATATTTTACAGTTTAACAAACTGGAACAGTGAACAGTTTCTCTTTCTGCATTATAATCGCTTTAAAAAAAGAGCTGGCTCATATCGGGCAACATACACGCCAACACCAATATATCTGTGATTGGCCAATCAGTGTATCAGTCAGGCTCTAATAGAAATTGCTGTTCATGTTGTTTTATTTTTGTGAGGTAAAAATGCACTTTAAGTAAGAGGGATCATTAATTATTAATGATTTTTTATTGTCAGAGCACGGCCAGCAGAGTGATAGTTGCCGGAAATCCTTCAGTTAAAGAACTTGAAGAACCTTCCCCATCTTATCAATACAACCATTAAGTTTTCCTTAAAAAAAAAAAAGAAAAATTTGTATCTATGTTAATATTAACTATCCATCTATCAATCTGTCTGTCTGTCTGTCTATGTAGGATCTGCAGGCTGAAAAAATGCCAAGATAGGATTGTTATTGTCACCATGACCACAAATTGAATTCCAGTAATGATGATGGCCTAATGATCTACTCATTATCTACACTGTTGGTCTCCATATTCATTCATCTTTTTCATTACTAAATGAAGAAACAGCTCGATAAATGGCATTTGGTTTTGTTTTTGTTAGCAATCTGATCTCAGCTTCTATGTGTCCTAAAGGTACACGTCTTTTGGTAAATTCACAGTCGCTAATCGCTGTTTAAATTTGATAAGAGGTTTCTGTGATCGATTACTTCATCAGTTATTGCCTCCAGTTTCTGGAAGTAATGAGTGCTCTGAGTACAAAGTGGCACAAAGCAGAGGTCAGTGGAACAATGTTCTATGAAGTGAAATTAATCACACTTGAGATGAGAGAAAAGTACATGGGAACGAGGGGATGCATTTCCAATATTTCTAGTGTAATAATAGGACAGTTTGTTTATTCAGTTTATTCAATGATAAACATCAATCAATGATTTTTCTTTTCTGTTGCTAAAAACTACATACTGCACCTTTAATGGGATATGTGTCTCAAGTTTGAATTCCTGTGAGACGTTTTTGATTTGATTTTACTGTCATTTCTTGAGAATTTGCTCAGGAACTGTAACTGTAACAAGGCTGGAGATCTGCCTCTCTTACCAGGTCTTAGCCTTCAGTATACTCTCTATCACTGATCAACAGTGGTGGGAAGAAATTAAGTAGATTTGCTCAAGAACTCTGGTTGTTGTCATGTTGTAATGTTTATAAAACCTACAGTTAAGAAGCAGTACACTGCCCCTGTCAAATAAACAAACTTTAAAAACAAGAACTGTCCTTGAGTAAAACTTTTAGTACTTTTTTGTAACTTTTCTGATTTACAGTTTAAATGAATAAAAGATATGGTTAACTTATAAAGTACAATGTTAAAGATCAAATCAGTGGTTCTTGGCAGCAGTGTCACATTTCAAATGTCTATGAGTTGTTGTCAGTCATTGACGAGACATTTATCCTCTAAACTTCAAGCATAGTTTCATTTAAATCCCAAAGTGACAAAAACGTTTCAGAATTCATAAAAATAAAAGATTACAGAAAAATCCAAAAGATAAAAATTGTTTGTATGATCATAACTTTTTTTTTTGTAACTTTCCTCTCACATTAATCACTATCACCATGGGCGTAACCACCATATACTTTGGAGGGGACGTGTCCCCCCCAATAATATATCTAAATATGTGACATATGATATGTCCTCCTTTTATGAGCCCTGGCTGTAAGTGGATCCGTCTCTTGTTATTTCCAATTTATTTTCAATTTAGGAAAAATAAGGAAAACAAAACTGTGTGACTGCCCCCCTCCCGCTTGTACACTTGGTTGCGCCCGTAAACGGCGGCTTCGTTTGAAAAAACGCTCAGTCCGACTGTCACTGGTGGTCATGGGCAATTTGGGCATATAAACAAATGGAGGGAGTAGCACCAAAGCTGACAAAGCAGGACCAACAGGCAGACATTCACCTTTTTTTCAGATGGTAAGCAACTAGACACCTAAAAAGTAGTGCTATGGTCAAAATGAGCGCACTAATTTTTGAATGAATGTGAAACAATTATCGCGTTTAAATTTCTCAGAATTAAAGCTAGAATAAAGATACAGATATCATATGAAACTAGAATATATAAGGCATCCATTGGTACCAACCATGGCATGATAGCTTGTCGGAAAATTGGCACTTAAACAGGCTTGGTAAGGTTAAAGGAAATAACACTAATATTCAATGCATCAAATTAAAATGATCATTAGGGTCAGTCATTGTTCTAGTACAATAATGGTATCCTTTCACAATGCAGGCAGCACAGAGAGACAGAGAGAGGGACAGTCACAGGCATGATGGAGGGAGAGGACACACAGAAACCTGCTCTGAAGATGATCAGGTAAGACATAATATGAGTGTAAACAACATGATAACATTATTTTTACCTAGTCATACATGTCAGCAGTAAACTAGCAATAAGAGCGTAATATTCAAATTAAAATGATCATTAATGTCAGTCATTGTTCCTCTGGTACAATAATGGTATGTGGTCAAAATGCAGGCAGCACAGAGAGACAGAGAGAGGGACAGTCACAGGCAAGATATAGGGAGAAGACACACAGAAAATAATATCCGGGGAAGGGCTTACATTTGGACCCCCCAATATCTATACCATGGTTACTCCCTTGACTATCACTATCAGTGGACTGCTATCACTAAAGCAGATAAACAGCTCCACCTCTACCAGCTACAGTAACATGCTGCTTAATATTAATGCATCAGTATTATAGCTCAATAATGTTGTTTATATCAGTCACAGCAGACATTTCACTGCAGAATGTGTACTTTCACATACACTTTCACAGTGATAATTAGACAAGACAAAGTAGAAATTAATACAATTTACATCCAAAAACTAAGCGAAGCTGTGGGAAAAAGCTTGTATGAGAGAAGAAAATGGAGGAATGGGCTAAATTTTATTGGAAAGTTTGTTAGTAAACTTACAAAATACATTTTAGACTGATAGAAAATAAACTTTAGTTTATAGTTTTGGTTATTATGATCTCCACGCAGCAGCTATGATTCCTGAAGTAACAAGACACATGAGTTCTCTGTTTACTACAGAAATGACAGAATATGTGAATTTAAGTTAAATTTTAGAGTCACTGGGGACATTTCACTGCAGAGCAAGTACTTTTACATATATTTAGTTGGAAATAACTCTGTACTTTTACTTGAACTTGTAATTTTACTTAATTACTGAATCGGAGTACTTATTCCACCACTGTTTCAGTCATAATGTACGGAAGCCCTAAAGGGCCATGCATTCATACATTTTAATTCCTCCGTTTTCCCGTGATAACGAGTTAATTTCATTTGATTTTCATTTCAACGAAACTTTGTTTCCCGAGATAACGATATAATTAATTCGAGATCTCGAGATAATGACTGTGATATGACAGGCCTGAGATTATGAAGACGCCAGGGACCTCGTAGCTGGTCAGTTATATAGTTAACGACGACATCAGGCTCACTTAGATTGCCCCGCTGATATGGCTGAAGCCTACAATACCGTTTTGTTTTCTCAACATCTCGAATTAATTATCTCATTATCTCGGGAAAACGGCAGTTGTTATTTCGAGATAATAACTCGATATCTCGAGAAAACAAATGAAATTAACTCGTTATCACGGGAAAACGGAGGAAATAAAATGTGTGAATGCATGGCCCTTTAGGGCTTCCGTAATAATGAGACAAGAAAATAAATAAATAAACTAATGTGATTCATCTCCAAAAGTGAACCTGCGCAAAAAAAACCTGTACGAGAAAATAAAAATGATGAATGGACAGTTTGCTAGTAAACTCACAAAATACATTTTAGACTGATAGAAAATAAACTTTAGTCTATTAAAGAAGATTTGGTTTGGATGTTAATTTGGATCTCCAACACAGCAGCTATGATTCCTGAAGTAACGAGATTACTACAGAAATGTAGTAATGTATGTATCCGATCATCGGATGCCGTTAATAACAACACCAGGCTAATGAAGCGATCACCCTGACCCTCAGGTTTATCATGCGGTCGTTCACTGCCTTTCTGGCTGCTGGTGTGCTCAAGGAAGTGGTCCTTTGAAAGATCAAGTGACATTTATATTAAACTCACATTACAGATTATGTGCAGTGATGTGGAGTGTTATAGACTAGTCTCTGGCAGAAAAGGTTGTTTAAAAAGAAAAAGTTATTCTTTCAATAGAAACACATTTTGAAAAACCTTTTTGTGACGCCTTGTTTTTTCCGATCCGACCGTTTAACGCGACTTCATTATTAATTACGTATCGATTAAGCCTCGACGAGGATGAAAACGCTCAAATGTGCTGTTGTCTGGGATATTTCCTGTGACTCTCAAACGGGAAGTCAAAAAGTGAGCAGCAGTGGATAAGACAGCATTCAAAAAAAGTTCGACCCACTGAAGTGAAGCCTGCTCACCTGTCAGAGAGATCGATCCTGTCGTGTGTCTGTGAAGTGGAACAGGTTATTAATAAATCCAGTGTGCAGCAGCATGACTGAGCTCTGCTGCTCTGCTGGGCGGTGCCTGTTTCTGCTGCTGCGTCGTCAGGAGAGCGTCATCCACTCATCCATCCACCCATCCACCCATCTATCTATCTATCTATCTATCTATCTATCTATGCCTAATAGGTACTTGTACTTTATTACATTTCAGGAGGATGTACACTTTACTCAGCTATTTTTCATGATTGTTATTTTTTAATATCTACTAATATTTTTGTAGTAGTGTCTGTATAAATAATGTTAGCAATCAATCAATCAATCAATCAATCAATCAATCAATACACCGGATCACTTTTATTGCTGTGTTTATAGGCTACCGTTTTGCTTTATTTTCTTATCTTTGCACATCTACGACATTGTGCCTCACGTACAAACATGAATAGGTATGTACACCCTGCCAGGTGCCCTGCTGTCTATATTTTTATCCTGCGTACTCTGTCTTTGTTTTTATTTGTTTAATATTGTATTATTATTGTTGTTGTTGTTGTGATATAAATTTTATTTACTAATTACTATTTACCATTTCTGTAGTGGACAACCAGAGTGACAATAAACATCTTGACATCTACATGTATTTATGTTGCAACTTGACGCTTCTTTAGCTACAATTTTGAGTTTTCTTCCTGTCACAGTGCTCTGGTTAGGTTTAGGCACATAAAAACCCCACATGGTAAGGGTCAGGAAAACATCATGTGTTTGCTTGAAATAATTGCTTTGGCCTCTGAAAACACCACTGGAGATGGCCAGAGATGAAAAGAGGAACATGGCAACCAGCATTGTTCTACAAAACAACTGCAATGACCCAAGACGGTGCATCATCCAAATACCAAAAAGGACACAAGATCACACAGTGCAGATGTAGATCTGCACGAGCTACACAATGATGTGCGCAGAGTGATACACCTTTCCCAACATGTCGGTTCTTTATAGAGAAAAATGTCTTATCTTATTCCAAGAGATAACTTGTTGACTCATTTCAAGCTACATATTGATGAAAAATGAAACCTAAGTCACTGTTTATTACACACTGTTCAGTTAAAACATGTTCTGATTAATGAATAACATGAAAGTCGATGTGTGATGCTGTACCACTGAGACAAAAAGGTAAATATTCAGTTCTACTCTTCTCTGGCTTTCTGCTGGGTCATCAGTCATACTTCATACAGAGTGCACATTTTGTTTTCACTGCGGTGCACAGTGGAAACTCTTGTTTTTCCACATTTCACAAGAGGACAAAAATACATGCTTATCTGCTATTAATCTGAAGATAAACATCTTGACATCTACGTGTCTTTATGTTGCAACTTGACGCTTCTTTAGCTACAATTTTTTAGTTTTCTTCCTGTCACTGTGCTCTGGTTAGGTTTAGGCACAAAAAAAACCCCACATGGTAAGGGTTAGGAAAACATCATGTGTTTGCTTGAAATAACTGCTTTGGCCTCTGAAAACACCACTGGAGATGGCCAGAGATGAAAAGAGGAACATGGCAACCAGCATTGCTCTACAAAACAACTGCAATGACCCAAGACGGTGCATTGTCCACATGCCAAAAATGACACAAGATCACACAGTGCAGATGTAGATCTGCACGAGCTACACAATGACGTGCGCAGAGTGATACACCTTTCCCAACATGTCGGTTCTTTATAGAGAAAAATGTCTTATCTTATTCCAAGAGATTACTTGTTGACTCATTTCAAGCTACATATTGATGAAAAATGAAACCCAAGTCACTGTTTATTACACACTGTTCAGTTAAAACATGTTCTGATTCATGAATAACATGAAAGTCGATGTGTGATGCTGTACCACTGAGACAAAGAGGTTAATATTCAGTTCTACTCTTCTCTGGCTTTCTGCTGGGTCATCAGTCATACTTCATACAGAGTGCACATTTTGTTTCCACATTTCACAAGAGGACAAAAATACGTGCTTATCTGCTATTAATCTGAAGACAAAAGTAGAACTTGAGCCACTTTGGCTGACGAACTGACACTGTAGACAAAAGAGGAAACATGTATGTCTAACCAGACAATTAACATCAGACTGGAGTTATATGTTGCAGTACACTTCAGAAAACATTACCAGAGAGGCTTTAAATTGTTTCTTAGTTGAAATATTATTTGCTTTCCTCCTGTTGAATTTACATTTTGCATTTACTCCTGATGAGCTAGTTCTGACTAAACAACCCAAACTATGGTGTAGATCAGCGGTGCGCTAACTGTTTCCAATGGAGGCCCGAGACGGAAAATGAATAGTTGACCACAGGCCAAAAGGAAAAACCTATTGTATTATATTTAATTGAACTGTTAAGACATATAATGGTACTCGGATCCCAAGTTTCCTTTTTCGCTTAATGTCTGGAGGACCAAATAAAATCTAATTCTGTCTTTATGAGGTTGTGCCCGTGTCTGTTTGTTTGTTAGTTGGTTGGTCTTTCAGCAGAATTACACAAAAACTACAAAACGGATTTCCATAAAACTTGGATGGGGCATGTGTCTCAGTCCAGAACAACCCCCATTAACTTTTGGTGTTGATCTGGATTGAGGGACGGATCCAGGAACTTTTTCTCACTTTCTCTAACACTTCCAGACATGGGGGGTTTCAACATTTTTGTAAATTTCTCAGGGAATGATGCATGGATCTTGATAAAAAATAAATCTGCCATATTTATATCGCTGGTATCTATGAGTGAGTACAATTTGATGTGGATCCAAATAAAAATCGGGACCTAGCAGATTTCAATATCTTTTTATTCGATAAAAAAAGATGTATTTTATCACCTCACCAAACACGTGCATACACACTTCAAATTCAAATTTGAAATAAAAGTGAAAAAGAGGAGAGTTTACACATGAGCAAAAACATGACTGTAATAAGATGAAGACAAAGGACAGTTGGAGGACGGCTCCCAAAGGAGCACTGAAGCTGTTCTTAAGTGTCATAATGGCTCAGACACTTTTATATGTTTGAATCTATTCTTTTGTTTGCACCATTTCTCTATTAATGTCATGGGTAGGCTGAAGCTATATTTCATTTTGCAGTCCTTCGAGTGATGTGAGTTGATTCAGTGTCGGTTGGGTCAGAAGTCTTCAAGCTGAAATGAAAACATGATGTGAGAAGGAAGTGAACTTACTAGACCTAACCTTAAAGGCTAAATTCACCCAAAAATGAATATTCAGCCATTATTTATTCACCCAAAAACCCATGGAAAGTCAGGGCCCACCAAACATTTCTGGAGCTTCACAGCAAAACAGTGTTGCAGCATTCTCCTAAACAACTAAGGTTTATTTACGCAAACTCAACAACCCACAAAACTCAGATTTTTTAAGGGAGTCCGGGGCTGATTTGGAGCCGCCTCAAATTCACCAGGACCAAGATTGCATTAAAAATAGCAGGTGTAGATGCAAAGGCAAGATCAGATCACAGGGAGAAGCTACGTAGCTGGCTAAGCTAACAGGCTGCTGGTTGTAGCTTTATTCTCAATGCAAAGATATGAGAGTGGTATTGATGTTCTCACCTCACCCTCTGCTGGAATGCAAATACGCATATTTCTCAAACTGTCAGTATTTTACACTTAAATAATAGTTTAACGATTTGGAATAAATACAAATTTACATAAAAAATCCCTGTCGCGTCTCCAAATGTCATCGATCCGACCTTTCAGTTTAGGCACTTTTAAAGCAACATCCAGTGAGCAGTCAGGCACATAATGCACAGTTCAGGTCACAGGAAATGGTATCAAAATGTTTCGTAGTTTGCGAAGGAAGCCTCAAGCAGGGTGTTTCCTCCCACAGTGTGACAAATTAGTCATCAGATGTCAGGGGATGATGTCCAGTGCTCAGGTTTAATTCATCTTAATGTAGAAACATGACAACATATTCAAACAGCAATTATAACAGGGCAGGTGAGGTAAGCTAACTCAAATATATTATAAAAACAATTCAATGCAAAAGGAAGAAGTGTTAACGAAGCAAAAAAGGGTGTTTCTCAACACCGCCCACCATGTGACAAACCCATGTTTTTCTTTCAACCACAATGTCTTTTTAATGTCAAGCTGTTTCCACAAGTTGACTGACTTTTCCGGGGCTTTACACAACAACAGGCGTGTTTACAGATCATGCAAGTCATCCGCTTCAATTAGAAAGTGATCACATATCATCCATGACAGTATTTGTAGTAAACAGGCATGTGTGTTTATATATTCAAACATTCACTTCGGTGGAGCATTTCTATCCATTTACAGGCACTAATCGTTTAAGACTGACAAGTATTAAGTTCAAGTTGAGTTAAGAGTCTGTGTGGATGCAACTCAAGTGTTTGGGCCTTATTCTTGACATCAGCATCAGTGCCTTTCGTCTGTCGTTTAACCGTCTGTTTGACGAGAAGTTAAAGTGGGTTATGGTGGTGGTCACTGCAAAGGAGTAATGGTTAGAGTTTCTGTGCAAAGAAACCCTCCACTTCCTCTTCCTGTCTCCTTTCTTTCCCACATCCTCCTCATACTTTTAATTGATGTGTGAAGCGAACACATTGACGTGCATGAAGACTCTGTGTAAAGTTTACCAAGTATCATATTCACGCTGAAGACAAAGGAGTGATGATGACAGTCTTCACGCTGAAGACAAAGGAATGATGATAACAGTATCTGTGCAAATAAACACTCAACTCTCTTCCTGTTTCCTTTCTATCTCACACCCTTCTGCTTTTATTTGATGTGTGACGCGGACACATTGACATGCATAAATATTCAGTGTAATGTTTACCGAGCAGCCTACTCACGTTGAAGACAAAGGAGTGATGGTATCAGTATCTGTGCAAAGATACCCTCCACTTCCTCATCCTGTCTCCTTTCTATCCCACATCCTCCTCTTACGGTTATTTAATGTGTGGAGAAAACACATTGTCATGCATGAAGACTCAGTGTAAAGTTTACCAAGCAGCATGTTCACGCTGAAGACAACCCACACATTATCACAAGTCATTTTAAGATTCATTTAAGTGTGGCACTCACAGTGGCTGCCGCTCTCTGTATTATTGTCTTCCTCCGAGGGATGAAAACATATGTCCAATTTGCGCCTGAGGCGCTTGCTTAGCAGAAAGCGCCGCTTCAATAAGATGGTGTTGTACTCCTGGGCTTTTAGCTTGGAGTAGTAATCAGAGAACTTGTTAAAGAGGAAAGAGATCGGCATGCCGTTAAGGATGATTCCAAATGAGATGCAGCCGAAGGCCACAAAGCGACCCAGTATAGTGACAGGAACCACATCCCCGTAGCCCACAGTAGAGATGCTGACCTGAAAGAGAGAAATCAACAGTCCCATATTATTCAGTGTGTTATCAGTGTGTCTTGTTCATCAGATGATTCTTTACGATGATTACAAGGATAAGCTTAAGTAAATGTACCTAGTTTAAGGTAATGCAGTAAGTTGACTCTTTCGAGATGACATGCTGTGAAACTGGTGTAACTGGAAGGATTTTATCAACTATTTAGTGGGAGAAGCAAATTAAGTTTACTTCCATTTGTTTTTTTGTTTTTTTTGATTACTTAAAAGTGCATCATGTAGTTTTGGGGGAAACAACCATGTCATATATTTGTCTTCTAAAGCAGGTGTATGCAGAGGAGGAAGACAGGTGAGGGGACAGATGTTTGTGGATTAGGGTAAAACCTGAGGTCAAGACACTGGAACGAGACATTGACTCATTCAGCCACTGATACTCACCGCAGCCCACCACCAGGCATATGGGATACTGCTGATAGGGGATCCCTCAGTTTCCCTCTCGGCTGAGTGAAGAAGAGCAGAGAAAGTGAAGATTCCCATGGCAATGAAAAGGAAAATGCACGAGGCCTGCTGGTAACACTGCCGCAGAGTGAACCCAAACGCTCTCATGCCTGTTGAGTGTCGAGCCAGCTTCAAAATCCGAAAGATCCGCAGCAGCTTGACGACTTTGAGGACGTGGCTGACCCGAGCCATGGCCCTGAGGTCTTCCTGTGCATTCATGTCCTCAGTGTCACCAAAGACTTCAAAGACCATCTGGACAAAATAAGGCATGACTGCCACCATGTCCACAAAATTGAGTCCACTCTTCAAAAACATGTAGATGTTAGGAGTGGTGACAAGGCGAATTAAATATTCAAAGGTGAAGAACACAATGGTGATCATCTCCACCCAATCCATGTGGGTTCTGTTGTTAATTCTATACTCCTGGAGCTCCTCCACAGTGTTGAGAGTCATTGCGAGGATGGAGAAGAGCACAAAAAGGTTGGAGACCACACTGAAAGCCTTTGCTAGAATTGACGAATACGGATTCTCCACAATGTTCCACAGAGTCTTCCGTATATCTCCAAACATCATGTCCTTGAAAAGCGCGTTGTCATACTTCGTCTCGATCTCAGCCAACAGCTCTCTCTCCACCTTCAGATTGTCCCTCAGATCGTCGACCTTCTCCTGGAACACCATCCAGCAGCAGAGCTGCGTGTCCTTTAAGCTCAGGCCCCAGTATGCGATTTCCTCCTCGAAGTTGATGGGGCACATTTCCCGTATGATCCACAGCACCCCAGTTTTGTAGAAATTGAAGATGTGGTGGAAGAAGGAAGGGTCACGGTCAAAGAAGAACTCATCCTTGCGTACGGAGTAGTCATCGCACAGCGTGAGGAGTTTTGTTTTGTCCCTGCACAGGGCTAATGAGCCTATTCGGGTTTGAGGATATTTTAAGGCACACTGTTTGGGTATATGAAACACTTTACCCCCAATATTAACGTTGATGTGTTGCTGTTGCCTCTCGGGTCCGTATCCAGTTTTAGGGCCCGCTGTTTTTGGGTTAGGACTGTCCAAGTTCTCCAGAGATCTCCATGCTTTGACTGATTTCTCCTGGGAAAATGGGAATGTTTTGTTGTCCTTTACACCTTTTGACAGACAGTTAACAGTTGAGCGGCGGTTTTGCAAAAATCTCTGTATTTCCACATTCTCTAAATCCATAGCAACTGCAGTTTAAAGCAGGAAGCCAATGAAACAGAAGAAAAAGAAAAAAAGCAGGAAACGCTCCAGGAAAATGATTCTAGTGACACATGGTATGTTGCTGAACCCTCAGAAAGTGTGTGTCTGGTCCTGCAGGAACTGATTTCCCGATGAATAGCAGCGCTTCCTGTTTTTCTGGCTCAGGTCTGGCTGATATTGTAGTCCAGAGAGTCATGGAGAGAGGAAGAGGTTCCCCTCTCTAACTGTTATTGTGAAGACAACACAGGCATTTGATTCAGCAGACTACAGTGTGAGATGAAGGGCAAGCAGCAGGGTAAGTCACCCCTTTAATCTCATTGGTGCATTTCCAAGTTGCCTTAAGTAGTAGTAAATATAGGTGAGGAGGCGGGATTAGAAAACAAAGTTGATTTAAGGATTTTGAAGTGACGAGACAAAGGGCCAACTGTAGTATTTCTCTTGTTCCTCTTTCATATGCCTTTTTTTCCACTCTTGTCTTCCTTCATTTCCTCATAACTCTAAACCTCCTATTTTAAAATTATTCTACATTCATATTTTTTGTCCTAAAAGGGAAGTAAAACTGCTCAGAGATGCAGAAAACACTTGTAGAAAGAACACTTGATAATTGCTTCAAGGTCTGTGGGCATTTGGTTTTCAATCCAAAGGCCAGTGCAGTTCTACAGGCCTGCCAGCTATTAATGTGTTTTGTACATTTACACATTAACGTGTGTAACACATCTCAGGGAGTATACTGAACATATATATATAAAAAAGAAGAAAAGAAAGTAGTGTCTAAGGCCTTTTGTAACTCCAGAGGAAGCTGCATGAAATCTGATAAATTGTCTCTGATGATGTCGTTCAGTGTCTAAGTTGCATTGTGGGTAATGTAGGGGCCAGGTTTTGAAAAGCAGTCCACTCGTCTAGCATTGCTCTCCTCCGACACTGTTGGACTCATTATAGACATTTGAATCAAAATTAATACAGCAGAACCAGATATCTCCCTTTTAATTCCACTTCTTCTTACTTTTCAAAACCGTGTGCCTACATTACCCACAGTGCAATTAGGCCACTAAGTGACATCACTGGAGGCAATTTATTTCATGACGTGCAGCTTCCTCTGAAGCCGCAAAATGCTTTATACTACTATTTTCACATAATGTATACAGTAGTACTCCCCAAGACCTGTAAACACACTTAAATGTGTAAAATTTTATGGAATTACCCTTTAAGTGCTCTAAAACTGGTTCTTATCTGAGGGTGGATGACCCTTTTTTGTACACATCACATTATTTTGCTGTAAAACTCATTTGCAATGCTAACATATTTCGATATTTAGCTGCTATAATGCCTATGATTTGCACATTTGACCTTTTTTGTGTTTGCATGCTTATATTTGATAATTAGCACTAAACACAAGTAGAGCTGACACTTTGGGGAATGTTGTTAGTTTTGTATGGTTTTGATCTTAAAACAAAGTTTTGGGCAAATTACAACTTACATGAAAAAGTCAGATTCATCCTCTGGGTAACACCGACATCTGTTACAAATTTTTATCACAACCCATCCAATAGTTGTTGAGATATTTCTGTGTGGAGGACCAGCCAACTGACCGACATTGCCTTTCATATAGCTATGCTGCACATGTAAATCAAGTGGTTGACTTTAATTATCTGATTATCTGGGTTATTTGACTGCAATTTAGCACCAACATAGTTTGCATACCTCTGTCCACAGTGAGAATTGACTATCTTTAAAAGTAGAGGGTCAGGCTTAGTTGGATTTACATGAGTAATGTATTCATGTTTTTAGCTAAAGTTGATTTGTTGTTTATTGATTGTTGATGTCTTTGCATGTCCACAAAAAACAGAAATGCAATTAGAAAATCATCAATAACATTTTCTATTACGATCATGGGAAATATTTCTTCCTAAAATCAATGTAAATGGCAACTTAAAACAGCAAAACAGCTGTCTTAAACCATAAAATAAAATGCTACGACCTAGCACTTAAAGGTGCACTATGTAGTTCTGGGGAAGATATTTTAATCAGAAGAGAAAGCTCTTCATTGACTGACTTTTTATGCCTTAATAAACTGAAATAACAAACTCTCTTTGTTTTCATGACTGAATAAACTGAATAAACAAACTGACTTTAAAGGACAACACAGTTTCATACTGTTTTACTTTGTATATATGTGGCGGACCCTGCCACCTTTCTAGCTACAAACAGTGTTCTGGGGACCTTATTTTCCTCTGAGAACAGCTTGTTTATCAGTTATGGAAAAAATAAATATTTCTGAGTTTGTATTATTACCTCATTAATATTGTAAATATTAAAATTCTGAGTTTGAATTTCTTCTCGAAAAAACAACATAGTGCCCCTTTAATGAGACAAACACATCAAGGTTTTAAAAATAGGCCAAAACAAGAGAGACAGCACCCGGTTTACAGAATGATTTAAAGTCACAAAGATTTTGCAGTTGGAAGTCTGAACGCAGAAGGAGCAGTGTACAAAGCTCCTGGGAATGAAGAGCATCTATACTTTAAACAAATAGTTTAAAAAACAGTAAACAAACAAAACAGCTTTGTGGTTCATGGAAAGCAAAACAGTTGCCTCTCTGCCATTGTTAACAAAGGTCAGAAATAATCTGAATCCTCTCAGCATAATTGAGTGAGATCTTTCCACGCCAACCGACTTGAGCGGCCACACGACTGCTCAGCAGATTACACCTTCCAGGAACAGACGGACCGGCTGTATTTAATGAGAACCTAGAGACACATACCATAGAGAGCAAACACTGAAACAGTCTGTACACAGACGGAAGCTAATCAGCTGATCAAGATGACCAATAACAAAGCTAATGAAGGTGTTGTAAACCTAGGAAAGATGAGACCTCTGACCTGATGAGACACATATCAAACATGCGTCTGTCTGCCACAAGCTTAAAGGGCACTCATGTTCCAGTAAGGAATAAATGTTCTTGAGACTCTTAAATTGGACTTTTTACGATCTTCAAATTTGACTTGAATCTCAAGGATATAAAAAGGATGCTGTAAAGCTACCTCCTATATTTCCCAACTGTAGTTTTATTGTGCGGATGATGATGATAAAGCTGCTCCAGGAAACATAAAATGAATGAGTTTGACGTCAGATTCTTCTATCGAGGATCTGCAGGCGGAAAATGTCAACATGACAGCAAATTGAATTCCAGTAATGATGAAGGTCTTAGTCATTATCTACACTGTTGGTCATCATCTTCATTCCTCTTTTTCATTTATACCACAAGAGGTACCAGCTGGTATAAAAACAGTTTATTTTGTGTTTGCTCAGTTGTTGAGCATTAAGAAGTGACAACAATCAGATTTCAGCTCTTCTATGTCCTAAAAGTACATGTGTTTTGGTAAATTCACTTCACAATCAGCTGTTGTTTTTTAGTTTCTGGAAGCAATGAGTGCTCTGAGAAAGAAAGTGACACAAAGCAAAGGTCAGTTGAGCATTGTTCTATGAAGCAAATTGAAGTACACTTGAGATGAGAGAAAAGCACATGGAAACAAGTAAATATCAGACACCGTCAAAGTCGGCTACAAAACAGATGGGATGAACAGGGAGTGGAGGCAGCTTGCAATAAAATGAGTCATGGTCAGATGAGGAAAGGCTACGATCAAGGTTCAGGGTGTGATGATGAGAATAAATGTAACAGAGAGAAAAAACATTTCACAACAAAAATCAAAACATTAATTCGATCCCAAACTCCAAAGGGAGATAAAACATACACATAATTACCTTTTGTTCAAATTTGCAAAACAAACTTATGGTCCACTCAAGTTACTACCTGATTGAGATGAAACTGTGTCCAGTCAAGTCAAATATATTTCTACAGCACGTTTAAAACAACATGAGCTGACCAAAGTGCTTCACAAACAAACAAAAGAAAATAAGGTCAACAGAACAGACAATAGAAGATCATGCACAAGTTCAAGATAAAATCCCTGTAAAGACTAGTAAAAGCAGCTATTATGAAAGTGCATTAAGTAGCAGCCAGGGAAGAGAGGTCTCGAGCTGTGCTGTGGTACATCTGATGTGTTGGGGTGGTTTGCTCCACAGGTCGGGGCCCGCAACAGAGAAATACTATAGAGGAACTCTAAAACTGACGGGCATGTGAACAGAAACACATGCTGCCAACATGACAAAGTGCTGACTTTGATGTTTTCCTCACTCTTCCTCTAGCGCCACCAAGAGGTTGACACTTCAGGGTTTACTGGAATTACGCCATAAACTTCTGTATGAAAATCCACGGCGGCCGGAGGAAGAATCCTAAAAACCTTGGTGACCCCCTGACTTCCTGTAGTGCCATCAGCAGATCAAAGTTTACACAGACCCTGTGAACTGAGTGAATGTATCCCTCTTTTGGAAAGCGTTTTGTTCCTCATCGCCAAAGATTTTGGATTGTGAAGTGCCATATGCTGCCACTGTATTGCTCCTGAATGGCTCGCCTTTGCTAAATACATCACAACGTTACAAATGTGTGTTATTAGGTGGCTGAAAAGCAGCAACAACAATCCATCTGTCACTTCATTTCATCATAACTTCTCCTCACTCTTTTGAGGCCTGAGACTTAACTTCTTTTTTATTGTTTTTTACTCAAATCCAGTTTGTTATACTGTTGGAAAAGCTTAATGAAAAAAACTATGAAATCTGAAAGCTTTATTGTCTGCCAATATCAGCAGGAAAGGCAAACAGTAACTCGGTGAGAAAAAGGAAGCAGCGGCATGCGTTACTGTTGCACCACAGAGAGCCGGTCTGTAATTTCCTGTGTAAACTGACTGAAAATGCAGGTGTAAAGATGAATTCTAACACAGATTATAGGTTGTAAAATAGTATGTAGTAGTAGTGTAGTATGTGTATATAGATAAGGGTCTGGTGGTGAACTATTTGACGGAACGTACGGATAAACTTTTACTTGATGAAACTTTAAAGGTCAAGAGAGCCGCAGCTGTGGTTGATGTCCCAACACAGGATACACCAACTGCTGCGGCCTGTCAACTTCTTGTTCTCTCTGACAGCAGAAAGAACAGAGAACAGAGGACGATGATTCATTAGTTTAACGACGGCTTGCTTCACGTATCAAAACCGCTCACATTGACTCATCTAAGACAATCCTCTAGAGAAGAAAAGAAAATGATAAAGACCCGGATGTGTTCCTGTTCTGAGGCTCATGACGTACAAAGTTTGCTTTGAGATATGCACTTTTCAGATCATACTCAGGTAATTGATGTTTACACGGTGGTTAATCAACTATAGGCTTCTGTCAGTGTGACGCACTGTGATTTTATAGTCTCACAGGCAGAGAGGAGAGGATATAACAGTGAAAACTGGACACATGGCGGAAGGAAAAACATAAAATACTTTATTTGATTCATTTACAGCATCCAACAGTTTCATCCATGGCGCAAACACAGTACGACAACGACTGTAATTCTGCCCAAAATATAAATAAAACCCATCCTTAAAAATAAATACCGACCACACAACCCAGCAGTTTGAGCACACTTACAGAATTTTCTCTCAATTGACGCTGATGGATTTTTAAATCACTCCAGATTTAAACATTTCTTTGAGACAAAAACAACACAAAAAGACTGAATTCAAACAAGGCAGGTCCATCAACTAAACATTCAGTCCGACACAAGAGTGAAACAAAACCTCCATGAGACATTTAGCAAAACAAAACTAATAAATCTTTGTTCCCAGTGTAGCACCAGTGATCAGAAGGCATCAATACTGCAATTAAAGAAACCGTGACACTAACTACAGTATTAATGCTATTGGGCAAGCTTGGCTTAACTTTTCAAGTTTTTCTTCAAGCATTCGTACCCACAGATCTCTGTTTAAAGGTATAGTTTGACATTTTGGGACATATGCTTTCTAGTTAGATGAAATGATCAATACCATATCTGTACTGTAAATATAGCTACAGCCAGCAGCCAGTTAGCTTTGCTTAGCTTAGCATAAAGACTGGAAACAGCGAAAACAGCTCAGTTATTACCAAACACAATGTGTCGCATTCGTTTAATCTGTGTAAAAATGAGTGGTATTGATCTTCTCATCCGACTCTTGGCAAAGAGGCGATAACCGTATTTCCCCAAATGAACTAATTCAATAACCCAAACGCGGACACTCAATCTTTCAAGTACACAATCTGATCAGACTGTTCATTGAGCAGAAGGCCGCGTACATTCACAAGGCAATAATGCATCTCTCTGACTGACCACAGTCTCAAACTGACACACCAAGAGTGTGAAAATCTAGAAAGTCACGAACAAACCAGTGGAGTATCACTTTTTTTCTGAAGAAATTCAGCCAAGTTATTCATGATATCTGTTTGATGTCTGAAAGTAAAAACCATCCAAAATACAGAAAGTCTGGGGAGGTTTAATAGGATGAAATAAATACTGAATCAGTCAGGAGTGCAATTTGAACCCTGAAATAAAAATCTACCTTCGGGCTGCTTATTGTTAATATTTCTCATCAACTGATTAATCGTTTGGTCTGTGAAAGCTCATCAAATAAAAGAAATTCAGTCTGATCAACAGTCCAAATATATTCATCTTCATGTCACAAAAGACAAGAAAAGCAGTTAATCGACTTACTGATTAATGAACTAATGTTTCAACTCTAATCTTAACAGAACACTGAGTGTCTGAGAGTCACATCAACACTGGTGACCTGTTGAGGATGATGCTTGATGACATGGTTTAAAAAATAAGGCAAAACAAACAATGAGTTCATCAGTGCTGATGGTCACTGATACTCTCAGCTTCAAACATGCTTACCAACAAACGAGGTACCATGTCTTCAAAACTGAAGTAACTGTTTGAAAGCCTCCCTCCAATCTGACCTCTGATATTTACCTCCCAGTCATTACTTAAGTGGTTTTACCCTCCAGAGGGAGTTGGGCTGATCAGCTGAAAGTCGTCCTGACAGCCGTGAGGTCACTGCGGGGTCAGAGACGGCAGGTGAATCCCGGGTTACTGGCAATCTGTGTCGCACTTTCTTCATTCACCGTCCAAGTCCAGCTTAAGAAGAGTTTCCTGGCGGCGAAGACAACACACGGCTTAGTTGACATACTGCACGCCATAAGGCTTCAACCTCAAGGGAGCTGGTAAGGTTGTGTTTGTCTGGGACGAATGTTTTCAAGGATAACCTGAGAGACATTACAGTCACAAGAAGCATTACTGAGGCCAGTACAACATTTATATTTACGATACAACTTGCTGACTTTACAGGATGAAACTGTCTAGTTGGTTGAATTTTTTCACAATAAGAATTCAATAAATGTATTACAAGTGATGAAGATTTGTGTGCAGGAGGCAGATTTGTTGTAGGGATTTTGTGGGGCTCAGGATCAGGCGAGGTTTTTCATTTATTTTTTTCCTCTATGACCACGCTTACTTGTGTGTGTCCAAAGGAACAATAAAAAAAATTCTTAAAAGGCGCATGAAGATGTGGTGGCCAGTAGCACCTCCTAATTTTGGGGGTTTTTTTGACCGTCATTTCTTCATCTTCAATGACTCGTTTTCATCTTTGCAGAAGAAAGCGGGTGTTTGGATAAGAGCAGCAGACTTTGAGACCATCACAGCCCACTTTGTCTTTTGACTATCCATCCTGAGGGAGGAAGAGAGTCGGAGTAAGAGCCATGCTAATCCATCTTGGTTTAAGGCTGCTTCCTGGCTGCAGGAAAAGGAAATGGACAAAATGGGACACGTGCTGGCCAAACAACGTGAAATCAGAGACTGCTGTGCCAAGGAGACCTGTCTCCACCACAACATCTTGGATTAAGTTGTTGCGCTCGACGGGTGGCCCGTGTTCTGAGCCGACAGAGCGAGGAGAGGTGGACTCTGTGTTTACAACATCGATGCTTGGTGCTCACATACACTCAAAGTTGATAGACAGTGTTTCCCAGATGTGGAACTTTTGATATAAAGATGCCGACCACACTATCATCACCATCTCGTTGCTGCTGCATACATTCACTCTGACACAGATTCAAAAGATGCACTGTGTTTCTGTATATTTGTCTATGAGTAACTGTTTATATGGTCTGTAATTTGTGTAGTATGAAGGAGTTTACACACTTTCATTTCATTGTACAACCCTGTGTTGTATGGTGACGAATAAATTCCCTTGCACCTTGTACAAAGACATTCAACTGACTAGTTACAGAGGTAACTAACAGCAATGGAGGTTTTGGGTACATTTTCTTTTTCAGAGATCCTTTAATGATTTGCTTGGGAAGAAGTTTACTTGGGACAGATTTAAGAAACAGAGCTTTTATTGTTGGATCCTTAAGGGTTGGTATTTTTTTTTTTGCTGAACTCTGGAATCTTTATATTTTAACTTGCCTAACTCTGCAAAAAGCCTCATGGATAAATTCAAGATGTTGGATCTTTTTAGAGAAAGGTGCCTTCGAAGGGCAAAGACATTCTGGAAACATCATAATGTGGACTTTTAAACGTCATCTTCTCTCAATGTCAAATGTGCCCGTCATGTGAGAGCTTGCCACATCATAAACACAGCTTCCAAAATAACCACGAGGCGGAAAATCAACACCTCTTTAAAACTGGTATATATATCTCAGATGTACACATGTGCTGCTGAATGAATGGTATCTCCTCTCTCAAGGTGAATGAAGGCGCCTGTGTCAGCTATTTTTATGTGTGTGCATGTGTGCGTGTGTGTGTGTGTGTGTGTGTGTGTGTACGAACATCTCTTGCCTTGACCAGACATGTGTTTGGAGCCGGCATGATGAGCGGGTCCTGGGACTCTTTGAGGGAGAAACTCTGCTCAGTGAGAGACGTGGACGGCCTGAACTCCTCTCTCCACCACCACACAGTCATTCCCACCAGGAGCACACTGAGAAACACTGAGAGAGACACACACACACACACGAGTAATGAATCACTTTCTGGAGCCTCTGCAGACATGACGGAGGTTAAGGAGTTGACATCAACGTTCTTCCACCCCCTTCTCCTCCTCTGAGCGGACAAACAAACAGGTGTCTGTTATGACTGGAAAAGAAGCTAAAATACCAAGAGGAATAAAATGAATACATGTATGATAACAACAATGTATTTTGTTTGTAGAGCGCTTCTTTATATACTCACTTTACACGATAAACAAGCAAATACAGCATGTAGCTCAAAACTGAAAGTCTACAAATGTCTTGTACAAATATTTACATGTCATATTTAGCAAACTGCTAAATTTGGCAACATAGAAAGCAGAGCTCCACTTTGCTTCTTTTCATTTCCGTCTTTAGGAGTCTCAATTCTTAATACATCTGTATGTGGAAGCAGTCACTCCAAAGCTCTCTGGCAGTGTGAATGCACAGTGACAGATGCTGCCTGTTACATGTTTATGACTCAGATGGGAGTGACCATGACGACCTCAGTGTACAGTGACATCACATTTAGGTCCACAACCTTGCATCAGAAAATTACAAAGTAACGTTGGGAAGCAGCTGGTTATTGTTAACTTAAAGGAAACTGAGGGATGAAATGGCATCAGTATTTATCTTTTACAGTCAATATTTGATGATAAACATTTCTGTTTGACCATTTTATCTTTTGGCAGACTCGTCTGTTGTGTGTTGAGTCAGGTGTGTCCCTGTGAGACGTGCACAGTGAGGATTTGTTTGATTTCTTACTGATAAGAGAGAGGATTCCAGCAAATGTAGGCTCAGATAAAGTCGACGCAGGTACTGTGCGAGAAATGGCAGGAGTTTCTTGGGAGTTGTTTCGTCCTGGTTCTGGAGGAGTGCAGCGTAACTCTGGACTCTCAGACATCAGGTCGATAATGCACTTGTGCTGGCACACCGTCTGGGTGTGTCCGCATACAGATGGCCCTAAGCACCAGGAAAATTAGAGGAATCAATGACTGCAAGTTGGCATGGCTACATGTAGGTCAAAGGCATCAACAGAGTGTTCATCTGAACCCCTGATCTTCTTACAAAAAACAAACTTTTCACTCTTTATACCGTGTCCTTACTACATGCAACGCAAGCAAGCAGTCTCAGCAGTCTGAGACAAACAGTACATGTTGATTCATCTGACTGGTCGCACCGTTCGGTTGAAGAACAGGCTGAATGATGACTACACCTCCCGGTGTGGTGGCGTTTGGCAGCAGTATTTGAAGGCTTCTGCCGTTATGTTTGTCAGCTCGGCAGATGGAGTTCGTCACTTCATCACTCCAATACACAAAACCCTGAGACAGAATGGACACACAATTAACTGTTATCATCAGCTGAAGGTTGTGGCCTGGCCAGCAGCAATTTTAATATTTTATCCCCTTTTCCTATTTTTTAATGACTTACATGTACCACACATGTTGAAAATGTGTCTGAAGGAGTGTGTATCAGATCAACCCTGTTGTCGTGTGTGTGTTATTAGAGCACAAAACACAAACAAAGAGTGGACCCAATCAACGAAACCTTTGCTTCACAGACACGACTCAGCATGAAGATTAACCAGGAAACTCATGCTGGGAGTGAAAAGAGGTGTTGCACGTATCGCACTTGTGTCTCCACTTGTATGTTTGTGCATAATAGTGTATGTTTGTATTGGGAGCATTGCAAGTATGTGAATGTGGCCTACCTATGTCTCCACTTGTCTGTGCTTTGCACCTTGTGTCTGTTATTTATGGCATGTATCTTTATGTGGCAGCCTCAGTCTTTAATTTCCCTGCAAATAAAGTAGTCTCGAATCGTGAAATAAAAAAAGGGGGTAAGAACATCCTGATACCAGTCAGATTTCTTGGCTCCACAGACCCTACGGTCTAAGGTTATGGGATTCACAAGTTATGCGAGCACTCACACTTTCTTCTTGCACTTTTTTTTCTATTCTATTAAATGATTACCGTTAGTCCACTACACATGTTTGATGATAAATGTCCATGTGTGTAGTGTACCAATCGTTTAACATTTTATACAACACAAAACATTATATATAAGAAAAATGTAAAAGGAAAGTTATTGATTGCTCAAATTCCTTGTAGCACTTTCAAGGATTTCAATAAATCAAAAAGAGGAAGCAA
Organism: Pagrus pagrus; assembly: GCF_965226575.1. Classification (NCBI taxonomy): domain Eukaryota; kingdom Metazoa; phylum Chordata; class Actinopteri; order Spariformes; family Sparidae; genus Pagrus; species Pagrus pagrus. Next base: position 21,557,426 of record NC_140190.1, read on the forward strand.
AAGGAGCTTGTTCCTCCTTTTGTTCTATATTAAAGGTTCAGGGATTTCACTGTAGACATACTGGGATTTTAGAGTAAGCACAGTACTGCAGCTCATTAAAGGGTAATATCGGATTTCTTGCCTTAAAGTGATGAATTTCTTGCATGTGAATTCATAATAGGTTCTAAAATTCATTTCTGTATCTTGCACACAAACTCTATTTTCTCTACAAAAGGGACCTAGTGGGACATATATATAACTATAGTGACATACTTTCTCTGGTTGTTGAGATCTTTATTCTCTTAATTCAACAATATTCAACAATTATTAATTATTTCCAGAGAATGTGTACAGGTACTGTACTGTACCGTAGCTGCAGCCTGTACCAAGGTGTATTGAGTGAAAGACATGGGTACAACAAAGGGCTGTAAGGGGTTGATTTACCTCAAACACAGCCAGTCCGAATGGACGGTCCAGATAGCCGTTAGACTCTACCACAGTTTTACGGTGACGGCCATCTAAATTCACTCTGGAGACGCTTTTTGTTCCCTGGTCGATCCAGTACAGCAGCTGGCGAGGCACATCTAGATAATGTTTTACGTATTAAAATGACATGAACACATGATCTGCACCATGACAGGCAACATTGAAACATAATGAACTGAACTGTGTTGTTAATCAGCCATCTGATTCAAAGATAAAAACACATATTGTTTCTGTTTTACTGTGGAAGGAAGCTGTGCCTCTCTAACCAATTTACATATATTTGACTATGATTATCTCCAAAACTAAAACTCATGGTACAATCAGCTCAGTAACATTTCAGAACGAACCCAGAGAGAGAGCGACAGGGTGGCGTATTGAGTAAGTGACCAGAGTCATCCTGTCCCGACCGTCCAAACGAGATCTTTCAATCTTTGGGGAGCTGCCACTCTGAGCCCAGAAGAGCAGCCTGAGGAAGCAGAGGAAGAAAATGAAAATCACAGCTGAGTTTTGGGATAAGATTCCTGCTTTATCCTGTTTTTAAATGTTCTTCTATAGCGTCCGATTTTCTGAATCTGTCTTTATATGCATTTTTTAATGTGCATTATTTCACCCGTTTCTAGGAAATTTGCTATATCAAAGACATTGTTAGACCTCAAGCACCCAACAGTGTATTCCAAAAGATTATTATCATCATTATTATTATTATTACTGTTACTTATTTATTTATCTATTTCAATTGTGATTTTTTTGTCAAATAATTATTTGCTGAACTCATTTTGGGAGGCTAGAAGTGTATGAAAACACTCATGAAACTTTGAAAACTTGCTAAACTCGCCTCGGTCAAGAGCAACAACTGGAAAATCAACCTAAATACATGTTTTGATGGTGGGAGAAACCACAGTAAGCCAGAGAAACACCGCACTGAAAGGCCCTGTCACAGCCAGGAATCGAACCTTTCCCTCTTGCTGTGAGGCAACAGTGCTAAACACTGCATCACTGGGCTTCAACTAACAAATATTTTTATTGTAGTTTGATGTGTCATTTATTTTCTCGGTTAATCGATAATTTTCCGTCAATAGAATGTCTAAAAATGGTGTAAAATGTCGATCAGTGTCTCCAAAAGCCCAAGATTACATCAAGATGAGTCTTTATTTGTCTACAACCTAAAGATATTCAGTTTAATGTCACTGAGGAGTAAAGACACTGGGAAACATTCACATTTAAGAAGCTGAGATCAGGGATTTTTTTCTTTAATACATTTTTATAATTATTTATCAAAATAGTTGGCAGGTAATTTTTTATAATTGACAACTAATCTGTTAATCGATCGTAAACTGCTATAGCTCAAATCCTAATATCTGTCAAAATGATCACATTGTGATTCTTTAACCATATTTAGCAGCTCTGATTATAATTAAAGGATAGCAGAAGCTCTAATTTGTAAAAACCAGACAGAAAAAGTATTTGAGTTGAATTAAAACATGCAGTTTTTTCACTTTCAACACTCACTGACGAGCTGCATGAAGGAAAAACAGCTCTGTTTGTTGTGCAGGTGCCATCTGTTAATGTCTGTATTGCTATGCATGACACGGCCCTCCCTGAGCAAACATTTTATGAAGAGTTGTGTTTGTATCCACCTCACATTGTACTGATAAGTGTCATGATTAAACAACATTATCTGTCATTTGTGGGATTATGACGTAACAACATGTTAGCACAGTGATTAACTTAATTGCTCCTTTGATTGTCTTTCTTTGCACAAGTTTTCCAACGTACCTGCCCCATCCTGAACCCGTGTGAAGGGCAATACAACTCGTCCAATCCAATCTAATCTAGTGAACACAATAAACCTCCTTGATGAACAGACAATGTCTCCTACCCTTGGAGAGGATCCACAGCCACTGCAGAAGGTTTGTACAGTCCTGTAATAAGTGGACGCTGAGTCGAGCCATCCAGCACACCGACACTGACAGAACCGCTCTCCAGATTGGTCCAGTAAAGGAGCTGGTGGATCCAGTCCACAGCCAGGCCTGAGACTGAACCTTGAACCTTCAGCAGCAACACCGAATCCTGCAGCTTTCCATCCATGGAGACCCTGACAAACATCCAGGGGGAGAGGAACATTTATAATCAATGAAAACATGGTGTCGATTCAAAGTTCTGCTCTACAATCCTTCAGTGGATTCATCAATCTCTAAAACTTTAGAGAAAAATGCAGCCCAATGACCGCAGTCTTTCATGTTTGTTAGGACTGTGGTCAGTCCACCACTTTGGTCCAGACTGAAATATCTCATCAGTAACTGGATAGACTGGGTGATGTTTTGTCCCCACAAGATGAATCTTAATGACTTTGGTGATCCGCTGATGTTTTCCTTTAGTGTCACCATGAAGTTCACATATCTGTTTTTTGCGCTGCACGACATTGGGAAAAAAATGACATCGCGATATTTTTGGTTTTCTGCAAGATATATGGTGACAAAGCAAAAAAAACCCAAATTAAACAGGAATTTTCATGAGCACACTTGAAAAGCTGTTTTTGAAATGAATGATTCCAGAACGATTTGGGCGATTTTCCTTTAATGAAACAGCCAGAGCAGGCCCTGCATCGTTTGACAAATTGATCTGAACTGTAGCTGTGTTTGCATGGAGCCAAATATTGTGATTATCAAAATAAAAACTTTCTGATGTAAACAATATAACCTGATGTACGTTTCTCCACTTACCAAAGACGACGGCTTCTAAGGTAAACTGGTCTACTGTGGAGAAGTTTTTTTTAATACAGCTCTTAGAGAACTTAACATAGACAATGTTAGATATCCACCTTCAGGACCGGGGGTGATATATAAATAACTATCCAACGAGGAAGAGGAATGCATGATCTAACATCACTTTTGCGCATGTCAGACAACTCTTCCCATTAAATTCATCGCTGCATGTAAACCCCAAATTCTATTTATCCCATCCCGTGTAAACAGTTGACCTGAAATCTTCAGTCGGAATGAAGAAATACTACATATTCTATGTAAACAAATCTCGTGACCGTTACGGGTGGTTCACTGTGCATGCGGTGTGCAATTATCTACTTTAAAACTGACGTCTCTTGCAGATTAGCTATGAAAAATGAGAACTGTGCGAGTTTTCCTTTTGTATCAAGCATCAAAAAAGTTGTATTGAAGCAGGATGTGATTCTGAAACGATATATTGTGTAGCACTAGTTTTAAGTCAAATGTCTCGACATTATACAGAATTATCAGTTCACATTTTGTATTTTGTCCAATACTCTGTTTAATGAAGCTCTTTTCATCTTTGGTTGAACTTCGTATTTCCTTGCCTTGCTTGTAAAATGTCTAGAATTCAACATTAGGACGAACGAGAGCCTAAGTGATGTCTAAAGGTCGCAGTTTTATGTTTTATTTTAGAATGTAATCATGTTTCATCACTTTGGATCCAGCCAGAAGGTTTCTCCTCGTATATAGTATATATATAACTTACACAGACAGGAACCGTTGCTAGATAGTGAGATATAGATAGCGACCAGCATCTGTGGCTATGTGCAATGACAGAGAAACAACAGCCTGACTGCTCTTATCTTGACCTGTTAAATCTCAACTTCCTTGTAAGTGAATCTCTACTTAGTAAGATTTTTAAAGCCTTCAAGTTACAAGGAAGTTTAGCCTGCAAACACAATGAGAAGGATGTTTCATGTTAAACCTCAACTTCCTTGTAACTGAATCTCTCCTGAGTAAGATTTTTAAAGCCTTCAAGTAACAAGGAAGTTCAGCCTGCAGACACAATGAGAATGATGTTTCATGTGACCAGACAGAAAGCAGTGCAGTACAGTGTGCTAGCAGGATTAAATATCACCATACGCCCTTTTAATTCTTATCACTAAACAATAAGCAGTTATGAATAAAAAGAGAATGATTAATAGGAGCGGGAGTTTCGTTTTGATGATGGGAAATAATAGAGGGAGGGAAATGTTTGATCATCTCTTTAGGATGTTATTAAATTGAAATTAAGGTGACAGGAAATTCAAAGTCTGTGCGGGTGACCTCGTCATAAAGTAGATCCTTAGCACTTCTCTGCTTAACATTTCTAGAGAAATGAGCATGAGGGCGGTGTTTTAATGAGTACAAACCAACGCAGTCACTTTTCACTGAGTTCATCAGTGTTATGTGAGGGGACTGAAACAGAAGCAGCGTGTCCAGCCACATTTTGGCAAAAATCGGAGGATTTTGGAACTTACTGAACAAACAGATGAACAGGAAAGGAGTGCAGGAATGCCTGGAGACGTTTTAAAGGATGTTTTGAAACATTTTTCCTGCCTTCTAGTATTGCAACCTACTGTAAGCGACATCTATATAAACTGACCGAAGCCAACATGCGCTGTCAGACTACAAACTCTTTACAGGAACTGTTTGTGTTTGCAAGGAGGAAGATTCTGGTGATAGTGAAGACGAAGCTCTCAATTTATGTTCCAATCATCATTTATGAGCTTTGGGTAGTGACATGAAGACTGAGATCATGGCTGATGTTAGTTTCTTTAAGCTCACACTTAATGTTATCGTCTATTACTGTATATGCGAAAGAAAAAGCTATATAAAGCTGTTTGTGGCTCCAGGAGGAGCTGCAGGAAGTCTGAGTCAGTGACGACTACAACTTGGAAAGTAGATGTCGCGGAGACAGAAGTGAGTTTAACACATGTCTACAGCTCCTGCTCTCTGCCAGCGGTTTGAAGCTACATCAGCCGCTTTGAGCAAAACACACCCAAATCTCCAACTGAGCTGATGGTGGTTGTGTTTCATCGTGGGTAATACTGGTGCCGGGTGTTCACAAGGCAGAAGAATGAATGCCATAGAAAGACAATATCTCTTTTTCTACTGGATCGATATTGATCTTTTTTTACAAAAAAACATTATTTTATTAATTTTACGCAGAAATGGTACTGGTATGGAGCACTATTTTAAAACCATGATACACCACAAAACAGACACCAACATGGACAGGAGACTATTTATAACTATTTATAAACTATTTATACTGCAGTGCATAAATTCAAACACAATCTGCATTGTTGGTGTCTGCATGTCTCTTCCAGGACACCGGCAGATGACAAAATTGTCTTTGCGTGCACCTGCATGTGTGTGTGTCTGTGTGCCGTCTGTGTGGACACTTTTTCGCTTCAAACCGATGTTCTGAGGACATTTTAGCCGGCCCTCATAACTTCAAAGTAACTTTCTTAGAGTTTATTTAGTATGTATTGTGGCAGCATTATTAATTAGTGGAAGTTTACAGTACTATTTTGAGCATATTTATTATGTGGTGTTGAATTTACTTTTTACTTGTATAATGTTATTTATCAATAAGCGGAGACTCTTGTCAATGAATCTAATCAAATAAATCAAAATGAATGGATAGAAGTCCCCCTGTGGAGGTTTTCAAGTCATATTCTAGCTATGAAAAGGCGCTGGAGCGATTTATACATCCCATCTGCCCAGGAAGGGTTTTGAGATGTACCAGGAGGGGCTGGATAATGTTTGGGAATGTCTGGGTTGTCTTGCTTTTCCTGCCACAGAGACCTAGAAAAGTGTTGGAAAATGGATGGGGTTATCCTTTTTGTTTACGGCTAATACCGATAGCTGTGTGGTGGTTGCAGCAGCTCCTCTCTGTTACCTGTATATGGAGCCTCGTCCTGGCCGCACCCAGTACAGCGTTCGGTTAGAGACCAAGGCCGCCACTGGCCCTGTTCCTGGTAAATGTGGAGCCACTCCCCTGTTCTCAGCGCCAGTGATGCTTATCCATTTCATTCCTTTGGGGGAGGTGAAAACCAGCTGAGCCTCGTCTCCTGGAAAAAAAAGACACAAAGACACACCAGTGAAGTTCAAAGTCTTGCTTGCGTTGTGCCGTTTCCTCACACGTGTATCAAATTAACATTATCTATGACAAGTGGCAGTAAGGCGTTTGTAATCATTTTAAACTGAACAATGAAAGCAGACAAACCTTTCAATGTAGATCAATAAAGGGCAACGCATTCATGGGATGTTATCAGTAGAAGTGGGTAACATTTCAGCCAAATAAACCTCAGGTATCATATCAGAACAGTATCAGAAAAAAACAATACCCAACCAAACTGTATTCACTCATAAATACAATGGTCAGGACGTCACACAATAGCAGACCACAAAAGAAACACTTCTGAGGGCTATCTGGGGGCAGGTTCAATAGGTTTTCAGAGCAGTAATGGATTTTAGTTAATGTGTTTGTTCAGCCATACTCACCTTTACAGCTGAAATGAGTCAAAGTTTATTAAGGTGGGCCCAGTTTGAGTACACAAATCTGCCACACGCCACTGATACCGTACAAATATCATGCGCAAAGCAGGTTTTCTAGTGGGTTCTTAGGCAAATACCATGTGTTTCTAAAAGGGCGAGCGGCAATGGGAAACGATTCATCGTGTTCTGAGGGCCATTAGAGACCCATGCAGTTAAAATGAGTTCAACAATGTAAAAATTCTTTGTTGTGATTAAACAATGGACGTTCCTGGCGACTTATGTCCCTGATATTCAAAAAGAAAAAAAGAAATGTAAATGTACTTTATTTATACAGCCCTTTACAACAATCCTTTCGGTGTACCAAAGTGCTTTACAGCAAGTAATAAATAAAAAGAAGAATAAATAAAAACAATAAAATACAGCAAAATGAAAGAAAAATTTAACTTTTGCTAGCTGACCAAGATGTGCCAGGATCTGTCTGATTCAACTTCCTGAGGTTTTTACAAGTTGGGGGAAGAAGAGACAAAAGGCTGATTCAGTCACAGTCGGGTGTGGATGTGACAGGTAAAACTCATAACTGCTTTTCCGGTTTGACAGCAGATCAAAGTTTGTGGATCATTAGCTGAACAGATCCGTCAACCCGATATAATTTGCATGGAGGCAAACTCAAGGAAGGTGTTTGGAATTAATGTTCAGCCTAAAATGACAGTATATTGGTCACCAGAGATTTGCATAGGAAAATGTTCCCTGTCTGTGCTTCCTGGACAGATTGGAGATATGGCTGCACTGAATATCAAACTCAGTATCTCTGCGGTGCCTCAAAACCCACTTCAACCTTTATGTTATCAGTGGGTGGTTACCAGGAGCGCAGATCATCTGTTTCTCACCTTTGGCCTTACACTCTCTGGTTGCTGGATCCATCAGGTAGTTCTCGTGGCAGCCGCAGGCGAGGCTGCCGTTCACACACAGCTGATCGCATACGTCGTTCTCCAGGCACGTGTCGACCTCTAGATAAAAGAACCAGATTGCTAAAAGGAGTTTCAACGACAAAGTATTGGAATGTGTTGAAACAGTCTACACTTAAGTCATTAACTATTTTGTGCGATGGGTCAGGACATATTTTTTAAACCGGTGATGAAAAACCAAAGTTAGAAGCTGTTAGCAGGCATCAAGCTGCTCCATCAGGCTGCCCCTCACCTTCACACTGGCTGTCCCCGACCAGCCTCATGTTGTCGGGGCAGTCGCAGAAGAAACCCATCGGCTGGTCCACACACCGATGAGAGCAGCCTCCATTATTGACCTTACACTCGTCCTGATCTGCACAAAAGAAACATTACATCATGGTGGTTTCATACAAGGAAGTATGCAGCTGAAAATCTGGGCTTCATTTGCACGAGACGATGTCAGTGGCAGTGTACAAAACGCAGTCTGCTAATCTTCAAATGTCTTGTTTTGTCCAACCAACAGTCCAAAAGCTAAAAATAATCACTTGAGCCTGATGTCAAACAGACAAACACAGAAAATCATCACTTTGGAGAAAATGCAACTTGAGAATTTGCGGGGTTTTTTTCATTGATTTGCTTCAGAAATGACTGGAACAATTATTCAATTATCAGAAATAACAGTTTTTTTCTGTTGATCGTCAAAAACCAGTCAATCGATTAATCGCTTCCGTTAAAGATTTAGTTAAGTTGTTGGTTGCATGTCCCTGCAGGACACTGAAAGAGGACAGACTTTAATGCAGTAAGGAGCAGTCCCATACTGCCCTCTGCTGGCTGGTTAGCAACTTTAGCAACAAGGTACTAAAGTATACAGCATGAGGGCACTCAACTACAGTATGTGGTGGATTCAAATTTCATTTGATGTCATTATACTTCAATAGAAGTGTTTGTCCGAGGGTCAAGCAGCATCTGGAACTCCTGTCAGCCGCCATAACCTCAGAGCTGGGGCTGTGTCAAAACTAACACTCTAAACATGGTAAAACAGCCTCAGATGAAAACTGGACGTAAGTATGTGGACAGAGCTGTCTACATATTTTTCTCTCAATTGATTTCCCTTTGTTTTTGAAGCCCTCTCACTCACCACAGTCGACCTCGTCGCTGCCGTCAGAGCAGTCTGCTGAGTGGTCACACCTCCAGCTCTGGCGGATGCACTGCCCGTCTCCACACTGAAACTCAGATGCCGGACATGCGGGAGAAGTCTGCGGACGTGGCGGAGACAAACCACACATCTCCTTAGACTCGTCCCGCCCGTTTCTGCAGTCAGATCGGCCGTCACACAGATTGTTTCCAGGCAGGCAGGTGTCAGACGGCCCGCAGGAGAAGAAGCCAGCAGTGGTGCAGTTGTGGCAGGAAGCCTCATCGCTTCCGTCACCACAGTTGTCCACGCCATTGCAGAGGAGATGTAGAGATATGCAGCGTCTGCTGCGGCAGGCAAATTCATCTTTCTTACACCACAGGTGACCTGTGAGGAGTGAGAGGCACAGTTACATAAGTAATTAAGTCTCTTAGCCCTTAAGAGTCTCTGCTAATTTCATTTTAAATGGCTTCAATGAAATAGTGTCTTCACAGTATGGAGTTAGTGACATATTGCATTTTCTCTCACATCTTATGATACCCTGATTCAAATCAGTCTGATTTATTTTACTTTGGGTTCAATTTTTAATTTTCTTTGATTCCAGCTTCTAAAATGTGAATATTTTCTGGTTTCTTTTCTCCTCTATGACAGTGAACTGAATATCTTTGGGTTGTGGACACAAGACATTTGAGGAAGTCATCTTGGGCTTTGGAAAAATCATGAATCAAAATGTTTTCAATCAATAGAAAAAAATGATTGACAGTTTAATCGATAATGAAAAGCCTTTTACAGCCGTACACTTTAACACGGGGTGTGACAACAGTACACATGTACATTTTTTTTTTTTTTTTTAAAGACATACTAACCTGTCTAACCTGATTAAAAGTGCCTTGATGTTTATTGAGTCAGAGGTAGTGGAAGTCTTCCATATGTGAGAAAGTAACTTACTTAGTATCTTGTTCACTTTCTACATTTTCCTGGCCGACTTTAAAACCAGCAACATTCAGGTCAAAGTCTTTCTAATCTCTAAGCAACACTGCCGACATTCATCCATTCTGCCATCACTCACACCAACACTGTTTAAGTTTAACGCCTGCAATCACATGAAATCCTTTCAGAATAAATTCTCCTGCAGGGTTTTTCTTTGCAAGCGTTACGCAGCGTCTGGTTCACACTGAACACCAAATCCCTCTGGAATCCAATATTACAGTCTCTAATGACTTCAACGGGATTATAACACTGAAATCTGCAGTGGTATTTTCCCACATAGTGCGAGGAAACTAAAGAAAGTAGATCAACATACTGTCTGCGCAGAGTCATGGAGCTCAGATATAAATGAGCATTTATTAGCATCATTTTAAAATCAAGGCTTTGTGTGGAAGTTTAAGGGAAACAGATCAGCAGGACTAAACGCAGGTATTCACATAATACTCCATTACACAATGCTGATTGTTGACAAGGACAATAATTGCATGTATAAGGCCACACGCTGTCAAACGTAATAATCAGACTGACTGTCTGAGCTTCTGAAACTCTGACGCCGTGTGTGTTGATGGTGATGCCACAGATAGAGCAGAAACTGGGA